>NC_058082.1:8025076-8181550 GCF_014858855.1 Bufo gargarizans
TACAGCAGGTAGATCTAGCCCTGACCTGTGCAGTGTGGAGCGGCAGTATACTGTACAGCAGGTAGATCTAGCCCTGACCTGTGCAGTGTGTAGAGGCAGTATACTGTACAGCAGATAGATCTAGCCCTGACCTGTGCAGTGTGGAGAGGCAGTATACTGTACAGCAGGTAGATCTAGTCCTGACCTCTGTGGTGTGGAGAGGCAGTATATTGTACAGCAGGTAGATCTAGTCCTGACCTGTCCAGTGTGGAGAGGCAGTATACTGTACAGCAGGTAGATCTAGCCCTGACCTGTGCAGTGTGGAGAGGCAGTATGCTGTACAGCAGATAGATCTAGCCCTGACCTGTGCAGTGTGGAGAGGCAGTATACTGTAGAGCTAGTAGATCTAGTCCTGACCTGTGCAGTGTGGAGAGGCAGTATACTGTACAGCAGGTAGAGCTAGTTCTGACCTGTACAGTGTGGAGAGGCAGTATACTGTACAGCAGATAGATCTAGCCCTGACCTGTGCAGTGTGGAGAGGCAGTATACTGTACAGCAGGTAGATCTAGCCCTGACCTGTGAAGTGTGGAGAGGCAGTATACTGTACAGCAGGTAGATCTAGCCATGACCTGTGCAGTGTGTAGAGGCAGTATACTGTAGAGCAGATAGATCTAGCCCTGACCTGTGCAGTGTGGAGAGGCAGTATATTGTACAGCAGGTAGATCTAGTCCTGACCTGTCCAGTGTGGAGAGGCAGTATACTGTACAGCAGGTAGATCTAGCCCTGACCTGTGCAGTGTGGAGAGGCAGTATACTGTACAGCAGATAGATCTAGCCCTGACCTGTGCAGTGTGGAGAGGCAGTATACTGTAGAGCTAGTAGATCTAGTCCTGACCTGTCCAGTGTGGAGAGGCAGTATACTGTACAGCAGGTAGATCTAGTCCTGACCTGTGCGGTGTAGAGAGGCAGTATACTGTACATCAGATAGATCTAGCCCTGACCTGTGCAGTGTGGAGAGGCAGTATACTGTACAGCAGGTAGATCTAATCCTGACCTGTGCAGTGTGGAGAGGCAGTATACTGTACAGCAGGTAGATCTAGTCCTGACCTGTGCGGTGTAGAGAGGCAGTATACTGTACAGCAGATAGATCTAGCCCTGACCTGTGCAGTGTGGAGAGGCAGTATACTGTAGAGCTAGTCCTGACCTGTACAGTGTGGAGAGGCAGTATACTGTACAGCAGGTAGATCTAGTCCTGACGTGTGCAGTGTGGAGAGGCAGTATACTGTACAGCAGGTAGAGCTAGCCCTGACCTGTGCAGCGTGGAGAGGCAGTATACTGTACAGCAGGTAGATCTAGCCCTGACCTGTGCAGTGTGGAGAGGCAGTATACTGTACAGCAGGTAGAGCTAGTTCAGACCTGTACAGTGTGGAGAGGCAGTATACTGTACAGCAGGTAGATCTAGTCCTGACCTGTGCAGTGTGGAGAGGCAGTATACTGTACAGCAGGTAGATCTAGCCCTGACCTGTGCAGTGTGGAGAGGCAGTATACTGTACAGCAGGTAGATCTAGCCCTGACCTGTGCAGTGTGGAGAGGCAGTATACTGTACAGCAGGTAGATCTAGTCCTGACCTATGCAGTGTGGAGAGGCAGTATACTGTACAGCAGGTAGATCTAGCCCTGACCTGTGCAGTGTGGAGAGGCAGTATACTGTACAGCAGGTAGAGCTAGCCCTGACCTGTGCAGTGTGGAGAGGCAGTATGCTGTACAGCAGGTAGATCTAGCCCTGACCTGTGCAGTGTGGAGAGGCAGTATACTGTACAGCAGGTAGATCTAGCCCTGACCTGTGCAGTGTGGAGAGGCAGTATACTGTACAGCAGGTAGATCTAGCCCTGACCTGTGCAGTGTGGAGAGGCAGTATACTGTACAGCAGGTAGAGCTAGCCCTGACCTGTGCAGTGTGGAGAGGCAGTATGCTGTACAGCAGGTAGATCTAGTCCTGACCTGTACAGTGTGGAGAGGCAGTATGCTGTACAGCAGGTAGATCTAGTCCTGACCTGTACAGTGTGGAGAGGCAGTATACTGTACAGCAGATAGATCTAGCCCTGACCTGTGCAGTGTGGAGAGGCAGTATACTGTACAGCAGGTAGATCTAGCCATGACCTGTGCAGTGTGTAGAGGCAGTATACTGTAGAGCAGATAGATCTAGCCCTGACCTGTGCAGTGTGGAGAGGCAGTATATTGTACAGCAGGTAGATCTAGTCCTGACCTGTCCAGTGTGGAGAGGCAGTATACTGTACAGCAGGTAGATCTAGCCCTGACCTGTGCAGTGTGGAGAGGCAGTATGCTGTACAGCAGATAGATCTAGCCCTGACCTGTGCAGTGTGGAGAGGCAGTATACTGTAGAGCTAGTAGATCTAGTCCTGACCTGTCCAGTGTGGAGAGGCAGTATACTGTACAGCAGGTAGATCTAGTCCTGACCTGTGCGGTGTAGAGAGGCAGTATACTGTACAGCAGATAGATCTAGCCCTGACCTGTGCAGTGTGGAGAGGCAGTATACTGTACAGCAGGTAGATCTAATCCTGACCTGTGCAGTGTGGAGAGGCAGTATACTGTACAGCAGGTAGATCTAGTCCTGACCTGTGCGGTGTAGAGAGGCAGTATACTGTACAGCAGATAGATCTAGCCCTGACCTGTGCAGTGTGGAGAGGCAGTATACTGTACAGCAGGTAGATCTAATCCTGACCTGTGCAGTGTGGAGAGGCAGTATACTGTAGAGCTAGTCCTGACCTGTACAGTGTGGAGAGGCAGTATACTGTACAGCAGGTAGATCTAGTCCTGACCTGTGCAGTGTGGAGAGGCAGTATACTGTACAGCAGGTAGAGCTAGCCCTGACCTGTGCAGCGTGGAGAGGCAGTATACTGTACAGCAGGTAGATCTAGCCCTGACCTGTGCAGTGTGGAGAGGCAGTATACTGTACAGCAGGTAGAGCTAGTTCAGACCTGTACAGTGTGGAGAGGCAGTATACTGTACAGCAGGTAGATCTAGTCCTGACCTGTGCAGTGTGGAGAGGCAGTATACTGTACAGCAGGTAGATCTAGCCCTGACCTGTGCAGCGTGGAGAGGCAGTATACTGTACAGCAGGTAGATCTAGCCCTGACCTGTGCAGTGTGGAGAGGCAGTATACTGTACAGCAGGTAGATCTAGTCCTGACCTATGCAGTGTGGAGAGGCAGTATACTGTACAGCAGGTAGATCTAGCCCTGACCTGTGCAGTGTGGAGAGGCAGTATACTGTACAGCAGGTAGAGCTAGCCCTGACCTGTGCAGTGTGGAGAGGCAGTATGCTGTACAGCAGGTAGATCTAGCCCTGACCTGTGCAGTGTGGAGAGGCAGTATACTGTACAGCAGGTAGATCTAGCCCTGACCTGTGCAGTGTGGAGAGGCAGTATACTGTACAGCAGGTAGATCTAGCCCTGACCTGTGCAGTGTGGAGAGGCAGTATACTGTACAGCAGGTAGAGCTAGCCCTGACCTGTGCAGTGTGGAGAGGCAGTATGCTGTACAGCAGGTAGATCTAGTCCTGACCTGTACAGTGTGGAGAGGCAGTATGCTGTACAGCAGGTAGATCTAGTCCTGACCTGTGCAGTGTGGAGAGGCAGTATACTGTACAGCAGGTAGATCTAGCCCTGACCTGTGCAGTGTGGAGAGGCAGTATACTGTACAGCAGATAGATCTAGCCCTGACCTGTGCAGTGTGGAGAGGCAGTATGCTGTACAGCAGGTAGATCTAGCCCTGACCTGTGCAGTGTGGAGAGGCAGTATACTGTACAGCAGGTAGATCTAGTCCTGACCTGTGCAGTGTGGAGATGCAGTATACTGTACAGCAGGTAGATCTAGTCCTGACCTGTGCAGTGTGGAGAGGCAGTATACTGTACAGCAGGTAGATCTAGCCCTGACCTGTGCAGTGTGGAGAGGCAGTATACTGTACAGCAGGTAGATCTAGCCCTGACCTGTGCAGTGTGGAGAGGCAGTATACTGTACAGCAGGTAGATCTAGTCCTGACCTATGCAGTGTGGAGAGGCAGTATACTGTACAGCAGGTAGATCTAGCCCTGACCTGTGCAGTGTGGAGAGGCAGTATACTGTACAGCAGGTAGAGCTAGCCCTGACCTGTGCAGTGTGGAGAGGCAGTATGCTGTACAGCAGGTAGATCTAGCCCTGACCTGTGCAGTGTGGAGAGGCAGTATACTGTACAGCAGGTAGATCTAGCCCTGACCTGTGCAGTGTGGAGAGGCAGTATACTGTACAGCAGGTAGATCTAGCCCTGACCTGTGCAGTGTGGAGAGGCAGTATACTGTACAGCAGGTAGAGCTAGCCCTGACCTGTGCAGTGTGGAGAGGCAGTATACTGTACAGCAGGTAGAGCTAGCCCTGACCTGTGCAGTGTGGAGAGGCAGTATGCTGTACAGCAGGTAGATCTAGCCCTGACCTGTGCAGTGTGGAGAGGCAGTATACTGTACAGCAGGTAGATCTAGCCCTGACCTGTGCAGTGTGGAGAGGCAGTATACTGTACAGCAGGTAGAGCTAGCCCTGACCTGTGCAGTGTGGAGAGGCAGTATGCTGTACAGCAGGTAGATCTAGCCCTGACCTGTGCAGTGTGGAGAGGCAGTATACTGTACAGCAGGTAGATCTAGTCCTGACCTGTGCAGTGTGGAGAGGCAGTATACTGTACAGCAGGTAGATCTAGTCCTGACCTGTGCAGTGTGGAGAGGCAGTATACTGTACAGCAGGTAGAGCTAGCCCTGACCTGTGCAGTGTGGAGAGGCAGTATACTGTACAGCAGATAGATCTAGTCCTGACCTGTGCAGTGTGGAGAGGCAGTATACTGTACAGCAGGTAGATCTAGTCCTGAGCATCCTCTGGAATAGACTTACAACCCTTCCCCTCTGCAATAACTACATAAACATAGTAAATCTATCCATATGCCTCTTCTTTTAGCTTCCCCTTTTTGTTTCTTACAGCATGTTGTAATTTAGGTTGCCTAGCAACCACTTGATTTTTCTGCCTAGGTAACTATTAGTTGAGTAGGTGAAGCTATACAATGTGTCTGACAGCTAGACAGACAGACAGATGGAGAGAAAGATAGATAGATAATAGATAACAGATATAATATAGATAGATATGAAATAGATATTTAGATATAAGAAGTAATCTCCATCTCTTGCCGGGTCTTTTGTTCCGTTTGGCGATAATCGTAGGAGTTTTAGGAATTTGAACCAGAAAATAAATCTTCTGTTTATAAAGATACCATCCAGAATTTGTTTGCACAACTTGAAAGGTTCTCCCTCTGGGCGTTGCGGGAAATCATTCTGATGTTGCAGTAAGTGTTTATACCGTACGTCGGAGGAGAGCGGCATTAGATGCTGGAGATCTGAGGAGAGGGGTTCAGCTCGATGTGACCTCCTCGCAGCCATCATCATTATCATGGAGGAGCCGCATCTTCACGGTATCCAGAAGATTAAATATACACTTTATTCTGAGTGACATGAAAAGAAGCCCGTTTTCCTTCACCGCTATACTCATGCAGTCTATAGATCTGACAACAGCTGCGGTGTCCATGGTGGCAGCAGTGACAGAGTTCTGCTCCACCCAATGTCTGTCCACAGAAGCTGGTAACTACACGTACCATCATGTGCGGTCCAGACATCAGAAAGCGCATTTCCCCAGAGCGGCTGGAGGCTGCGCCCTGTGCTGCCGCATGCAGCGTGTCACCAGCCGTGGACAATCTGCAGACATTAGAGAATGAAATCTGTGCAGAGATCCTAGTCTCGCATACAGCGCGGTCCTCCATACATGCACACAGACCGCTGCCACTTCTCATGCTGTGCCCCAAGAGATGATTCCCCAGGGTTGGCGGGTATAACAGCTGTAATTAGCAGCACCCGGGAGGTTTGCATCGGGATATTTTACTGTTCAACAGAAATCCATCGATGACAAGTGAGAATTCGCTGCAATAAATGTAACAATTATTGTATCAAGAGAAGTATCATTATGTCCCTCCTTCCCTGCAGGTCGTCGGAGAGAAAGTGTTAGAAGAAGAGATAAGTTTTCCAGTAAGTGATTACAAATTACATTACGTATGTTGCAGATAATGAAGTAGATGTCACCTGCAGTCCTATGTAACACCCACAGATAACACAGTGCTAACTCTCTTAGTACAGATAATGTAGTAGATGTCACCTGCAGTCCTATGTAACACCACAGATAACACAGTGATAACTCTCCGAGTACAGATAATCTAGTAGATGTCACCTGCAGTCCTATGTAACACCACAGATAACACAGTGATAACTCTCCAAGTACAGATAATGTAGTAGATGTCACCTGCAGTCCTATGTAACCCCCACAGATAACACAGCGATAATGCTCTGAGTACAGATAATGTAGTAGATGTCACCTGCAGTCCTATGTAACATCACATATAACACAGTGATAACGCTCTGAGTACAGATACTGTAGTAGATGTCACCTGCAGTCCTATGTAACACCACATATGATACAGTGATAACTCTCCGCGTACAGATAATTTAGTAGATGTCACCTGCAGTCCTATGTAACACCACAGATAACACAGTGATAACTCTCCGAGTACAGATAACGTAGTAGATGTCACCTGCAGTCCTATGTAACCCCCACAGATAACACAGCGATAATGCTCTGAGTACAGATAATGTAGTAGATGTCACCTGCAGTCCTATGTAACACCACATATGATACAGTGCTAACTCTCCGCGTACAGATAATTTAGTAGATGTCACCTGCAGTCCTATGTAACACCACAGATAGTAGTGATAACTCTGAGTACAGATAATGTGGTAGATGTCACCTGCAGTCCTATGTAACACCACAGGTGATTTTTGGTTTTACATAGGACGTAAGATATTAAACAGTACAGTAACCCATTCAGCTCTGCTTCATCTGTATTTCCCAGGTTCACTGTAGTAGCACCTATAATAAATCTTATGATTCTTCTCAGTTGACATTTGGACATTTGGGTCAGGTTGTGGATAAGAAGAAATCCATCACGCTCCAGGACATCAGCTCTGTAAGTCTCGGCTCTATCTTGTGCTATAATAGCTGATGTCTCTTCTCCTCCACATGATGCGTTTACTCCATCCTCTTCCATGTGATGTCTCTTTACCGTGTTGTGCTTCATGGTTTGGGGCTTGTTGCAGTGTGTGAACAGGTTCTGGTGCAAACAACCTGCAGTTAGAGCTGATACAGAAGTTACCGTATGAACGATTGGTTATATTTTTCCGCCATCTTTTCCTCCATACCGCCATGCAGTATTTCAGCACATTCTCAGCACCAGCCACGCATTCGCCCCTGACCTGCAGTTTCTAGAACATCTCCCAGCAGATGACTGTATGATATTTCCATTAACTTCCGATAAGAATTTAAAAAAATTGACACTTTGAAATGACTGAAGTTAGCGGAGATGCTGATAACAAACGTTTAATAGCTTCATATCCTCGCCTCAAACCATAAAATGATGTGACCCCCGGCAAAGCTGCGCAGTGCAAGATAAGTAGCGCAGGAGGCGAGGGCTGCACAGAGGGAAAGCCGATGGGAACATAAAGAGAGCTCTATATCTACAGAGAATATGAGTAATAGGATAAATAATCACACACTGCTCACAAGTTCTATACTGGGCAGCATCGAAAGACTTACTCACTTCCTATAATACTAGAACTAACTTATAAATAATAATAATCTACATCAAGAAACATTATTATTATTAACTTAATTTCCAAAAAGAGATGCTGTATGAACTAAAGATTCTGTGCAGCGCGAGAAACAGAAAGGATATGTTCATTCTGATATTAACAACCGATTAGTAATTGTTATATATGCTACTGTACAAGAAACTAACGATTATAATACCGCACAGTGTTAATTTAACTAATATAATACTGACAGAACTATAACTACTATAATACTGCTCCTATGTACAAGAATATAACTACTATAATACTGCTCCTATGTACAAGAATATAACTACTATAATACTGCTCCTATGTACAAGAATATAACTACTATAATACTGCCTCCTATGTACAAGAATATAACTACTATAATACTGCTCCTATGTTCGAGAATATAACTACTATAATACTGCTCCTATGTACAAGAATATAACTACTATAATACTGCCTCCTATGTACAAGAATATAACTACTATAATACTGCCTCCTATGTACAAGAATATAACTACTATAATACTGCTCCTATATACAAGAATATAACTACTATAATACTGTCTCCTATGTACAAGAATATAACTACTATAATACTGCTCCTATGTACAAGAATATAACTACTATAATACTGCCTCCTATGTACAAGAATATAACTACTATAATACTGCTCCTATGTACAGGAATATAACTACTATAATACTGCTCCTATGTACAAGAATATAGCTACTATAATACTGCCTCCTATGTACAAGAATATAACTACTATAATACTGCCTCCTATGTAGAAGAATATAACTACTATAATACTGCTCCTATGTACAAGAATATAACTACTATAATACTGCTCCTATGTACAAGAATATAACTACTATAATACTGCTCCTATGTACAAGAATATACCTACTATAATACTGCTCCTATGTACAAGAATATAACTACTATAATACTGCTCCTATGTACAAGAATATAACTACTATAATACTGCTCCTATGTACAAGAATATAACTACTATAATACTGCTCCTATGTACAGGAATATAACTACTATAATACTGTCTCCTATGTACAAGAATATAACTACTATAATACTGCTCCTATGTACAAGAATATAACTACTATAATACTGCTCCTCTGTACAAGAATATAACTACTATAATACTGCTCCTATGTACAAGAATATAACTACTATAATACTGCTCCTATGTACAAGAATATAACTACTATAATACTGCTCCTATGTACAGGAATATACAGGTCATTCTCAAAAAATTAGCATATTGTGATAAAGTTCATTATTTTCTGTAATGTGCTGATAAACATTAGACTTTCATATATTTTAGATTCATTACACACAACTGAAGTAGTTCAAGCCTTTTATTGTTTTAATATTGATGATTTTGGCTACAGCTCATGAAAACCCAAATTTCCTATCTCAAAAAATTAGCATATCATGAAAAGGTTCTCTAAACGAGCTATTAACCTAATCATCTGAATCAACTAATTAACTCTCAACACCTGCAAAAGATTCCTGAGGCTTTTAAAAACTCCCAGCCTGGTTCATTACTCAAAACCGCAATCATGGGTAAGACTGCCGACCTGACTGCTGTCCAGAAGGCCATCATTGACACCTCAAGCAAGAGGGTAAGACACAGAAAGACATGTCTGAAGGAATAGGCTGTTCCCAGAGTGCTGTATCAAGGCCCCTCAGTGGGAAGTCTGTGGGAAGGAAAAAGTGTGGCAGAAAACGCTGCACAACGAGAAGAGGTGACCGGACCCTGAGGAAGATTGTGGAGAAGGACCGATTCCAGACCTTGGGGGACCTGCGGAAGCAGTGGACTGAGTCTGGAGTAGAAACATCCAGAGCCCCCGTGTACAGGCGTGTGCAGGAAATGGGCTACAGGTGCCGCATTCCCCAGAAACAGCGGCAGAAGCGCCTGACCTGGGCTACAGAGAAGCAGCACTGGACTGTTGCATGTCATTCGGAAATCAAGGTGCCAGAGTCTGGAGGAAGACTGGGGAGAGGGAAATGCCAAAATGCCTGAAGTCCAGTGTCCAGTCCCCACAGTCAGTGATGGTCTGGGGCGCCATGTCAGCTGCTGGTGTTGGTCCACTGTGTTTTATCAAGGGCAGGGTCAATGCAGCCGCTATCAGGAGATTTTGGAGCACTTCATGCTTCCATCTGCTGAAAAGCTTTATGGAGATGAAGATTTCATTTTTCAGCACGACCTGGCACCTGCTCACAGCGCCAACACCACTGGTAACTGGTTTACTGACCATGGTATTACTGGGCTCAATTGGCCTGCCAACTCTCCTGACCTGAACCCCATAGAGAATCTGTGGGATATTGGGAAGAGAAAGTTGAGAGATGCAAGACCCAACACTCTGGATGAGCTTAAGGCCGCTATGGAAGCCTCCTGGGCCTCCATAACACCTCAGCAGTGCCACAGGCTGATTGCCTCCATGCCACGCCGCATTGAAGCCTCCTGGGCCTCCATAACACCTCAGCAGTGCCACAGGCTGATTGCCTCCATGCCACGCCGCAGTGAAGCCTCCTGGGCCTCCATAACACCTCAGCAGCGCCACAGGCTGATGGCCTCCATGCCACGCCGCATTGAAGCCTCCTGGGCCTCCATAACACCTCAGCAGTGCCACAGGCTGATTGCCTCCATGCCACGCCGCATTGAAGCCTCCTGGGCCTCCATAACACCTCAGCAGTGCCACAGGCTGATGGCCTCCATGCCACGCCGCATTGAAGCATCCTGGGCCTCCATAACACCTCAGCAGCGCCACAGGCTGATGGCCTCCATGCCACGCCGCATTGAAGCATCCTGGGCCTCCATAACCCCTCAGCAGTGCCACAGGCTGATGGCCTCCATGCCACGCCGCATTGAAGCCTCCTGGGCCTCCATAACACCTCAGCAGTGCCACAGGCTGATGGCCTCCATGCCACGCCGCATTGAAGCCTCCTGGGCCTCCATAACACCTCAGCAGTGCCACAGGCTGATGGCCTCCATGCCACGCCGCATTGAAGCCTCCTGGGCCTCCATAACACCTCAGCAGTGCCACAGGCTGATGGCCTCCATGCCACGCCGCATTGAAGCCTCCTGGGCCTCCATAACACCTCAGCAGTGCCACAGGCTGATTGCCTCCATGCCACGCCGCATTGAAGCCTCCTGAGCCTCCATAACTCCTCAGCAGTGCCACAGGCTGATTGCCTCCATGCCACGCCGCATTGAAGCCTCCTGGGCCTCCATAACACCTCAGCAGTGCCACAGGCTGATGGCCTCCATGCCACGCCGCAGTGAAGCATCCTGGGCCTCCATAACACCTCAGCAGTGCCACAGGCTGATTGCCTCCATGCCACGCCGCATTGAAGCCTCCTGGGCCTCCATAACACCTCAGCAGTGCCACAGGCTGATTGCCTCCATGCCACGCCGCATTGAAGCCTCCTGGGCCTCCATAACACCTCAGCAGCGCCACAGGCTGATGGCCTCCATGCCACGCCGCATTAAAGCATCCTGGGCCTCCATAACACCTCAGCAGTGCCACAGGCTGATGGCCTCCATGCCACGCCGCATTGAAGCCTCCTGGGCCTCCATAACACCTCAGCAGTGCCACAGGCTGATGGCCTCCATGCCACGCCGCATTGAAGCCTCCTGGGCCTCCATAACACCTCAGCAGTGCCACAGGCTGATGGCCTCCATGCCACGCTGCATTGAAGCCTCCTGGGCCTCCATAACACCTCAGCAGTGCCACAGGCTGATGGCCTCCATGCCACGCCGCATTGAAGCCTCCTGGGCCTCCATAACACCTCAGCAGTGCCACAGGCTGATTGCCTCCATGCCACGCCGCATTGAAGCCTCCTGAGCCTCCATAACACCTCAGCAGTGCCACAGGCTGATTGCCTCCATGCCACGCCGCATTGAAGCCTCCTGGGCCTCCATAACACCTCAGCAGTGCCACAGGCTGATGGCCTCCATGCCACGCCGCATTGAAGCCTCCTGGGCCTCCATAACACCTCCGCAGTGCCACAGGCTGATTGCCTCCATGCCACGCCGCATTGAAGCATCCTGGGCCTCCATAACGACTCAGCAGTGCCACAGGCTGATTGCCTCCATGCCACGCCGCATTGAAGCAGTCATTTCTGCAAAAGGATTCCCGACCAAGTATTGAGTGCAGAACTGAACATAATTATTTGAAGGTTGACTTTTTTTGTATTAAAAACACTTTTCTTTTATTGGTCGGATGAAATATGCTAATTTTTTGAGATAGGAAATTTAGGTTTTCATGAGCTGTATGCCAAAATCATCAATATTAAACCAATAAAAGGCTTGAACTACTTCAGTTGTGTGTAATGAATCTAAAATATATGAAAGTCTAATGTTTATCAGCACATTACAGAAAATAATGAACTTTATCACAATATGCTAATTTTTTGAGAAGGACCTGTAACTACTATAATACTGCTCTTATGTATAAGTATATAACTACTATAATACTGCTCTTATGTATAAGAATATAACTACTATAATACTGCTCTTATGTATAAGAATATAACTACTATAATACTGGTTTTCCTCTCTCATTATCCCCTGTATGATGTATATTACGGTAGGAGTCTTTCTCTTGGATGCTGAGTTTCTGGTCTCGTTAGATCACCTCATTAATTAGAGGACTGATAATTGCCTCTGGATATGGCAGGTTTGGTTGCGGTAATTAGTTGGTGATATTGTTTTTGCAGATTGTACAGAACTGTCAGGATCGGCTCGGAAGCTTCCTTTATGACTATAGCTTTGTATCTCCTCTTTTATGTGGGTCTGTCTCCTGCCACTTTGATGTTTCGGTGTCCGGCCCCCCAATTCTCGTTAGGGGTACAAGTTTCACCCCTTTTAAATTCTCTGTATCTAAAACAATGAAGTTTCCACATTTGGATCATTCTCTGACTTTTTTTTTTCCTTAGGGTTAGTTTTTTTAAAAATACATTTTTCTTCCTTTCTTCCAGGAGGAGCACAAGCATCTGAACAACATGTTGGGCTTCGAGGTCCACTCTATGCTCTGCGTCCCCGTCATCAGTCGGGCAACCTCCCAGGTGGTGGCCTTGGCTTGTGCCTTTAACAAGCAAGGGGGAAGGTAAGTGGTGAGACCCCTGCCCAGTTGGACTCCATCCATTGTTAGTTCCATGGTCATGGTCGCAGGAACCTAGACGTTTATTGGTTGAAGCCCCCAAACTGGACAACCCTCTAATATGTGTAGTGGCCTCCCGACTCTCCCCCCTTGGCAGAGGTCGGGGAGATTGCTGGATTTTGGCAGGTTCATGGGGAAATAGCCTTGGAAATTGTGGAGGAGGAGGAGGATGTGGGTTATGTTCAGAACACATAGTCAAGCCGAGAATGCATGTGTATAGTAGAGTCTGGGTCAGTTTAGGTCCATGGTTAGCTAAAGGATGCGCTGCACATCTGGACATCAGGGACTGCAGATGCCGGATGTAAACCCGTTGGGTGCCATGACCATCAGACGCTGGAGCAGGAGATGAAGTAGCTGGTGGTGTCCTCAGGAGACCAGATCCGGTTCCTGCTCTCAGCTCTGATTAGCATGCACATAATCCTGGAGGATTGCAGAAGTTGTGAGGAGTGATTCCAGGATTTGGAGGATGCGCGCCCTCCGCTGCCATGGAGAGGTCCCAGCGTGTCTTCATCAGATGCAGGCGTCTTGCAGATAACAGCAGCGGAGGGATTCCGACTTTGCACCTCAGGATGATTTTCGGCAGAGCCTGGATCTCCTGAGTAGATTTACATCGGATGATGGCCCGACCTCAGAGCATAGCCTGCCACCAAGTCGTCCTCCTCTCTTCTTCTCAGCCGCTTCTTAGTTATCTATGTTTCTGGAAAAGCTGGGTGACAACCAGTGCCGGCAGGTCCCACAGGGGGTTGTCACCCTGAATTCAGCTCCAGAATTGTCGGTTTGACCGTTTATGCAGCAACATAGCCGCAGGCCACGTGTATTCAGTGATGACCCAGCTTTTCCTATGTGCTATGGAAGGTGCCAAAACACCGCCATACCGTGCTCCAGTAATTACTGAATAAAGTATCCGGATGCCAGTGTCATACAATGTACACATGTATGCAAGTAATACCGCCATGCTATATGTAAATAATTGCATTTCTCTGCACTGCAGTCAAACAATACCGCCACACAGTTCTTTAGTAATAATGA
Source organism: Bufo gargarizans (assembly GCF_014858855.1). NCBI lineage: Eukaryota > Metazoa > Chordata > Amphibia > Anura > Bufonidae > Bufo > Bufo gargarizans. Next base: position 8,039,019 of record NC_058082.1, read on the forward strand.
CAACAAATAATATAGTGCCAAAATACATATATAACCGCACAGTGCTCAAATATTACCATCACTATGTATCCAAATACCAGCGCCATACGGTACAGGGCTCTGATGTATAATACCGCTATACAATCATTTCTATAGTGTCAATGCAACTATACATTATACCAATAATAACTTCTCCAGTAGGACCATCATAAAGTATCCAAGTACCAGCGCCATACAATGCACACATAACTGCTATCATATATGCAAATAATGCCGCCATACAATACATAAATAATTCCATTACTATTCACTAGTTGTGGCAATTTATCCTTTATCCACAGAATAGGGGATAACTATTGGACCGTGGGGACTCCTACTGCTGGGACTGCCACTGGTCATGCGTGTGGGGACCCCGTTCCCCTCGGGGCCCCCGGAATGAATGGAGCAGTAGGTCTGGCGTGCTGATCTATTTATCTCTATGGGAGTTCTGTACTCGACTGTCACCGGAACTATGAATGAGGTGACCGGAATGGCAGTGCGCATACCTGATCCGCCTCTCTGGTCATTTTGGGGGGCCCCAGGGGATCAGGGTTCTCATTCTTATGATCAGTGGGGTCCCAGCGGTAGGACCTACATCGATCCATTAGTTAATAGATGACAGTACTTGACACAACTGGAATACCCCTTTAAATAATGCCGCCATAAAGTGTCCAAATATCAGTGCCATATAGTTTACACATTATAGTAGTCCAATATGTGCAAATAATACTGCCATGCAGTGCATAAGTAATCTCATTCATACAGGGGCCATAGACCTTACAGGGAAATTTCCCGATGGGCCGATGCCCAGGGGGCCGCCTGAGCCCTCCTCACGGCCGGTAAATGGATATTTTGGGGGATGTATTTTGTGCCGTCGGTGGCAGTATTTTGTGATGGACTGAGGTATTTGGCTCTGTTGGGGCGGTATAATGTGCCTCAATATGGTATTGCGGGCCCTGCCTTCCATCAATTTGGACCCAACTACAAAATGGGGCCTCTTTTAGTATTTTTCGAGGGACACTTTAAGTTTCCGACCCTGCATTCATATGTATTTTACTCATACAATACCGCCATAGAGTGCTCCGATAATAATGACAATACTAATAAAATGTAATTTCGGGGGTTGTCACCATTGCTGGGGATGTCCACATACCGTCCCGCTGGAATTGGACATGCTGCTTGTAGATACAGGGTGAACGGAGCATGGGGTGTCTATGAAACGTACCGCCATATGCATGAAGCTTTCCGATACTATATTATTCTGATGTATCAAGATCACTCTTAAAGGGGCCACGTCCCTTTACAAAGGATTCACCGATGCCATACCATCCTCCTAACAGCCGCAGCTGTTTATCACCTCTGGAGTTTTAGACTTTTGCGCCATTTGCTGTATCGGTCTCATCTTCCAGTGCGGTGCCGGGCACAGTCCTCCGCCCTTCCTTGCTGTGCAGACGTTGGCGCTGCGCTGACCTTTCATGTAAGTGAATCTCAGCAGAGGAGACGGTTTAATTGTAAAATAAATGTTCCGTCTGTACTGCGCCCGGAGCCTCCTCTCCATCTGCGGGGTGGCTCGGGAAGGTCACGCCATCCTCTTGATGTATGGGCCAGCTATGGCAGCAGATGTTTGCCTGCTTGGCCCTGTTGGTGCCAGGGATGCCGCCTCTCCGCCCGTCACTCGGTGCCGATTCATTGGCAGCTTTTAACTTTCACCTTTGCTCTTGGACGCTTCGGCTCAGCTATGGACGTAGCTGTCGCTGCAGTGTGGATGGATTTCCAGTGCCAATGGAATTCTCATTGCAGCTTTGGATGTGATTAGAGTATAAGACTGTAACGTAAAATAGGATATGCAAAGTACATACAGAGTTACTCCGAGATATGTGTAGATTGAAAGGCGTTGTCCCGGATTGGATGCTTTCTTCTAGAGACAGCGTCACTCTTGTCCATAGGTTGTACCTGGTCTTGCAGCTCGGCCACATTGCAAATAATAGAGCTGAGCTGCAATACCACCCTTCTCCAGTGGACAGGTGTGGCGCTGTTTTTGGATTAAACCCCTTTAGATCTAAATATGTCACGGAGGAATTTTGTATGTAGTTTGCACTGCCTGACTTCAGGAATAGTCTTATACTCCAATCACATCTAAAGCTGCCACTGGAAATCCACCAGTCTCATACTCCAATCACACCCAAAGCTGCCACTGGAAATCCATCTGCACTGAACTGACTGCTACTTCCATAACTCAGCACATCCCACAATGCACTATTGCAGATGACTCTCCAGAAAGGTAAAGAACCAGCAGGTAGATGTGATGGCCCGCACCCTGAGAGGCAACAGGAGAACTGTGCCTGTAGCTTTGGCTGTGACTAGAGGATAAGATGTGATGTAACTGCTGCATGTTAGAGTTTCTTCTCTCTGGCTCATCTAGGGGTGCCTAAGTTAGGACCCCCTCTATGATGTCCATAATCACAAGCCCTTTAATAAGTAGTATAGCAGCAAGGGTCCTTAGGCACTGTTATGGGACACCTGGCTGACTATATTATGGGGGCACCTGGCTGACTATATTATGGGGGTACCTGGCTGACTATATTATGGGGGTACCTGGCTGACTATATTATGGGGACACCTGGCTGACTGTATTATGGGGGCACCTGGCTGACTATATTATGGGGGCACCTGGCTGACTATATTATGGGGGTACCTGGCTGACTATATTATGGGGACACCTGGCTGACTGTATTATGGGGGCACCTGGCTGACTATATTATGGGGACACCTGGCTGACTGTATTATGGGGGCACCTGGCTGACTATATTATGGGGACACCTGGCTGACTGTATTATGAGGCACTTGGCTGACTATATTATGGGGCACCTGGCTGACTATATTATGGGGACACCTGGCTGACTGTATTATGAGGCACTTGGCTGACTATATTATGGGGACACCTGGTTGACTATATTATGGGGCACCTGGCTCACTATATTATGGGGGCACCTGGCTGTCTATATTATGGGGACACCTGGCTGACTGTATTATGGGGACACCTGGCTGTCTATATTATGGGGCACCTGGCTGACTATATTATGGGGACACCTGGCTGACTATATTATGGGGACACCTGGCTGACTATATTATGGGGACACCTGGCTGACTATATTATGGGGACACCTGGCTGTCTATATTATGGGGACACCTGGCTGACTATATTATGGGGACACCTGGCTGACTATATTATGGGGACACCTGGCTGACTATATTATGGGGGCACCTGGCTGACTTTATTTTGGGGACACCTGGCTGACTTTATTTTGGGGACACCTGGCTGACTTTATTTTGGGGCACCTGGCTGACTATATTATGAGGACACCTGGCTGACTATATTATGAGGACACCTGGCTGACTATAATATAGGGTCACCTGGCTGACTGTATTATGGGGGCACCTGGCTGACTATATTATGGGGACACCTGGCTGACTGTATTATGAGGCACTTGGCTGACTATATTATGGGGCACCTGGCTGACTATATTATGGGGACACCTGGCTGACTGTATTATGAGGCACTTGGCTGACTATATTATGGGGACACCTGGCTGACTGTATTATGGGGGCACCTGGCTGACTATATTATATGGGCACCTGGCTGACTATATTATATGGGCACCTGGCTGACTATATTATGGGGACACCTGGTTGACTATATTATGGGGCACCTGGCTCACTATATTATGGGGGCACCTGGCTGTCTATATTATGGGGACACCTGGCTGACTGTATTATGGGGACACCTGGCTGTCTATATTATGGGGCACCTGGCTGACTATATTATGGGGACACCTGGCTGACTATATTATGGGGACACCTGGCTGACTATATTATGGGGACACCTGGCTGACTATATTATGGGGACACCTGGTTGACTATATTATGGGGCACCTGGCTCACTATATTATGGGGGCACCTGGCTGTCTATATTATGGGGACACCTGGCTGACTTTATTATGGGGACACCTGGCTGTCTATATTATGGGGACACCTGGCTGACTATATTATGGGGACACCTGGCTGACTATATTATGGGGACACCTGGCTGTCTATATTATGGGGACACCTGGCTGACTATATTATGGGGACACCTGGCTGACTATATTATGGGGACACCTGGCTGACTATATTATGGGGGCACCTGGCTGACTATATTATGGGGGCACCTGGCTGACTTTATTTTGGGGGCACCTGGCTGACTTTATTTTGGGGACACCTGGCTGACTTTATTTTGGGGACACCTGGCTGACTGTATTATGGGGACACCTGGCTGACTCTATTATGGGGACACCTGGCTGTCTATATTATGGGGACACCTGGCTGACTATATTATGGGGACACCTGGCTGACTATATTATGGGGACACCTGGCTGTCTATATTATGGGGACACCTGGCTGACTATATTATGGGGACACCTGGCTGACTATATTATGGGGACACCTGGCTGACTATATTATGGGGGCACCTGGCTGACTATATATGGGGGCACCTGGCTGACTTTATTTTGGGGGCACCTGGCTGACTTTATTTTGGGGACACCTGGCTGACTTTATTTTGGGGACACCTGGCTGACTGTATTATGGGGACACCTGGCTGACTGTATTATGGGGACACCTGGCTGACTGTATTATGGTGGCACCTGGCTGACTGTATTATGGTGGCACCTGGCTGACTGTATTATGGTGGCACCTGGCTGACTATATTATGTGGGCCCCTGGCTGACTATATTATGGGGACACCTGGCTGACTATATTATGGGGGCACCTGGCTGACTATATTATGGGGGCACCTGGCTGACTTTATTTTGGGGACACCTGGCTGACTATATTATGGGGACACCTGGCTGACTGTATTATGGGGACACCTGGCTGACTGTATTATGGTGGCACCTGGCTGACTGTATTATGGTGGCACCTGGCTGACTGTATTATGTGGGCCCCTGGCTGACTATATTATGGGGACACCTGGCTGACTATATTATGGGGGCACCTGGCTGACTTTATTTTGGGGACACCTGACTGACTATATTATGGGGACACCTGGCTGACTATATTATGAGGGCACCTGGCTGACTATATTATGGGGGCACCTGGCTGACTATATTATGGGGGCACCTGGCTGACTATATTATGGGGGCACCTAGCTGACTATATTATTGGGGCACCTGGTTGACTATATTATGTGGGCACCTGGCTGACTATATTATGAGGGCACCTGGCTGACTATGTTATGGGGGCACCTGGCTGACTATATTATGAGGGCACCTGGCTGACTATATTATGAGGGCACCTGGCTGACTGTATTATGGGGCACCTGGCTGACTATATTATTGGGGCACCTGGCTGACTATATTATGGGGCACCTGGCTGACTATATTATGGGGGCACCTGGCTGACTATATTATGGGGGCACCTGGCTGACTATATTATGGGGACACCTGGCTGACTATATTATTGGGACACCTGGCTGACTATATTATGAGGGCACCTGGCTGACTATATTATGGGGGCACCTGGCTGACTATATTATGGGGACACCTGGCTGACTATATTATGGGGACACCTGGCTGACTATATTATGGGGGCACCTGGCTGACTATATTATGGGGACACCTGTCTGACTATATTATTGGGACACCTGGCTGACTATATTATGGGGGCACCTGGCTGACTATATTATTATGGGGACACCTGGTTGACTATATTATGGAGACACCTGGCTGACTATATTATGAGGGCACCTGGCTGACTATATTATGAGGGCACCTGGCTGACTATATTATGAGGGCACCTGGCTGACTATATTATGAGGGCACCTGGCTGACTATATTATGAGGGCACCTGGCTGACTATATTATGAGGGCACCTGGCTGACTATATTATGAGGGCACCTGGCTGACTATATTATGAGGGCACCTGGCTGACTATATTATGAGGACACCTGGCTGACTATAATATGGGGTCACCTGGCTGACTATATTATGGGGACACCTGGCTGACTATAATATTGGGCCACCTGGCTGACTATATTATGGGGTCACCTGGCTGACTATATTATGGGGCACCTGGCTGACTATATTATGGGGGCACCTGGCTGACTATATTATGGGGCACCTGGCTGACTATATTATGGGGGCACCTGGCTGACTATATTATGGGGTCACCTGGCTGACTATATTATTGGGGCACCTGGCTGACTATATTATGGGGGCACCTGGCTGACTATATTATGGGGCACCTGGCTGACTATATTATGGGGGCACCTGGCTGACTATAATATGGGGGCACCTGGCTGACTATAATATGAGGACACCTGGCTGACTATATTATGGGGGCACCCGGCTCACTATATTATAGGGACACCTGGCTGACTATATTATGGGGGCACCTGGCTCACTATATTATGGGGACACCTGGCTGACTATATTATGGGGTCACCTGGCTCACTATATTATGTGGGCCCCTGGCTGACTATATTATAGGGACACCTGGCTGACTATATTATGGGGTCACCTGGCTCACTATATTATGTGGGCCCCTGGCTGACTATATTATTGGGGCACCTGGCTGACTGTATTATGAGGGCACCTGGCTCACTATATTATGGGGACACCTGGCTGACTATATTATGGGGTCACCTGGCTCACTATATTATGTGGGCCCCTGGCTGACTATATTATTGGGGCACCTGGCTGACTGTATTATGAGGGCACCTGGCTGACTATATTATGAGGACACCTGGCTGACTATATTATGAGGACACCTGGCTGACTGTATTATTGGGGCACCTGGCTGACTGTATTATGAGGGCACCTGGCTGACTATATTATGAGGACACCTGGCTGACTATATTATGTGGGCCCCTGGCTGACTATATTATTGGGGCACCTGGCTGACTGTATTATGAGGGCACCTGGCTGACTATATTATGAGGACACCTGGCTGACTATATTATGGGGACACCTGGCTGACTATATTATGGGGGCACCTGGCTGACTATATTATGAGGGCACCTGGCTCACTATATTATGGGGACACCTGGCTGACTATATTATGGGGTCACCTGGCTCACTATATTATGTGGGCCCCTGGCTGACTATATTATTGGGGCACCTGGCTGACTGTATTATGAGGGCACCTGGCTGACTATATTATGAGGGCACCTGGCTGACTATATTATGAGGACACCTGGCTGACTATAATATAGGGTCACCTGGCTGACTATATTATGGGGCACCTGGCTCACTATATTATGGGGGCACCTGGCTCACTATATAATGGGGGCACTCTGGTTAGCAGTGCTTTGGAGTACTTTTGCATTACCATGGGGGCACTCTGCTGGCGCAGGTATACGGGCATTTTGGCTGTAATCCCTATGCGGACCCGTAATGTGTGTACTCTGGCTCTGTTATGGGGGCACTCTTCCTATTGTATATGGGTGTGGTCTGTATTTAGGGGTGGAGCTTATGTATTAGTCTGCCTCTGAGGACATTTAACCATTGATATGCTGATTGCCCTGGTGCCTGCACTGACCGCTCTCCGCTCGTCTCTCCCCAGCTACACAGAGGAGGATGAACACAAGATCCATCATTGCTTCTGCTACACGTCCACCGTCCTCACCAGCACGCTGGCCTTCCAGAAGGAGCAGAAGCTGAAGTGCGAATGTCAAGTGAGTCCACCTCCTAGTCATCTCATTTTGCAATATTCTGCAGATCTCCAGGAGGGCTCAGTGGTGTAATAATCTGCAGGATATATCACTATGTATCTGTCAGGAGGTAGAGAGGACAGAGCGATATTCTGCAGATCTCTAAGAGGGCTCAGTGGTGTAATAATCTGCAGGCTATATCACTATGTATCTGTCAGGAGGTAGAGAGGACAGAGCGATATTCTGCAGATCTCTAAGAGGGCTCAGTGGTGTAATAATCTGCAGGATATATCATTATGTATCTGTCAGGAGGTGGAGAGGACAGAGCGATGTTCTGCAGGTCTCTAGAGAGGTCAGGGGTGTAATAATCTGCAGGATATATCACTGTGTGTCAGGAGGTAAAGAGGACAGAGCGATGTTCTGCAGATCTCTAGAGAGGTCAGTGGTGTAATAATCTGCAGTAGATATCACTATATATCTGTCAGGAGGTAGAGAGGACAGAGCGATGTTCTGCAGATCTCTAGAGAGGTCAGTGGTGTAATAATCTGCAGGATATATCACTATGTGTCTGTCAGGAGGTAGAGAGGACAGAGCGATGTTCTGCAGATCTCTAGAGAGGTCAGTGGTGTAATAATCTGCAGGATATATCACTATGTGTCTGTCAGGAGGTAGAGAGGACAGAGCGATGTTCTGCAGATCTTCAGCTGCCGTTCTCACTGAATTTTCCTAATTTTCATGTCATTAACCTACTTCTTAATATGCAAAACCTCATCAGTCTTCATAAAGGCTCCCAGGGGCGCGGCGTCCGCCCGGACGAGAGAATGGCGCAGTGATGGGCAGGAAGGTCTGGAGGCAGGGATACAGCGTATCAATCATTATGTCAGGGATACAGCGTATCAGTCATTATATCAGGGATACAGCGTATCAGCCATTATGTCAGGGATACAGCGTATCAGCCATTATATCTGGGATACAACGTATCAGTGTATGATACATGAAGCCACTGATCAGGGAAGAACTGGTGACCCTCCCATCCCCCAGACCCCCGACACCTGAAGATCATGGACTATCACCGATTCTGCTAGGATGGTCCCCGTCGGCGCTCTGCACATCAGCTCTATAGGCAGAGGGATTAATTAGGCCACATCTCCTGTAACACCTCGGGGGTCTCACTGCTGGGAGGGGGGTACATTGAGAGGAGGAATAATCAGCGCTAGATCAGTGTTTCAGTTTCTCACCATGTGCAAGATCTCTGCTTGACATCAAGAGGCTGAAAACCCGTCCTAACCGAATACTCACAGCTGAGGGTTTGTTACAGATGCATCCAGTCTAGACAACCCTCTGAGCTAAACACATCAGCAGCACAAACCTCTCCTGTTTGCTACAATGAGTCCGGGCGGTTCAGCTCTGAGAATTGTCTAGACAGGTTCTAGTGGGGGGTGCTCTGACCAGGTGACTGCGCCTTTAACAGGGTAGATGCCTCATTTACATATATGCAGATTAGGTGAAAATTAATAATGTTGTTAACTGAGGAGGGAACGTGCCTCATTTACAAGTGTGAATGCAAATGCTCCGCCACCTGCTAATGTGACGCAAGAAGCCGCAGAGCGGAGGAGAAGTCACACACAGCACTTATGTACATCCTCAATGATGGGGGTTATAGTAGTCCTGCCGGTCTAGGTACTTTCACCACATTAAAGGAGTATTCCAGTAATTTAAAGTGATACTCCACAGGAGAGGAGATAATTATGAGAAAAGAGGGGGTCCTACTACTGGGACCCCCATTAGAGCAGGGACCTCCTACCTCACAGGGTCCCTGATATAAAGTGTTTACTCAGCTCTCTGGGAATCTAATGGAAATGAATGAAGTGGCAGCGTGCATGCTCGACCAACCAGTCCATTCATTTCAGGAGCCCTGTGGGGTACGGGAACCCGGTTCCTCTGATCGGTGGTGCTCCTATTGCTAAGAGTTACCCCCTATCCGTGTATAGGGGATAACTCAAAACTACTGGAAGGCCCCTTTAAAGGGAGTCCGTCTGAAGTTTTGACCATTTAAACTGCCAGCAGCACCAGGTTGGGGCTAGGGAGAAGAAGGACAAGCATACATTTGTGAAGCATCTGCCATCAGGAGTAGTGGGAGTATGAAGTTTTATTCTTCAAGTGTCCAAGAGGCGGAGCTTCACTGTGAAGTGCCCTCTGCATTGAGCTGCTTCACAGTCTCTGCTCTGAGTGGCAGCTGGAGCGGTCTCCTGGTAAGATGCTTCAGCTGTCACTCACAGCAGAGGGGTGGGGCTGAGAAGCAGCTCAATGCAAAGAGCACGTCACAGTGAAGCTCCTCCTCCTCCTCCTGGGCACTTGGAAGAATAAAACTAAATATTCACCCTACTCCTGATAAAAAAAAAAAAAAAAAAGCTCTGCTAAAGGTATGTTTGTCCTGCTCTCCCAAGACTCTGCCTAGTGCTGTCAGCAGTTTTGCATAGCAGAACTGCTGACAGATTCCCTTTAAGCACAATTTACTGGATGCAAATAAAATGACAGTGCATTTTACATTACTATAACCCCTCCATCATACATACTTTTAAGCACCGCCCCATAGAACAACAGGAAGGTCCCAGAAATCCCCCCAATACAGTGTCATCTACCTACCCCTATATGCAGTGCAGTCACATACTTCCTATATGAAGTGCAGATGTGTACATCATCTATACAGTGCTATACACAAGTCCCCATATACAGAGCATCACATACCTCCTATATACAGTGCAGTCACATGCCCCAGATATACGGTGCAGCCTACAGCCCATGTATACAAAGCAGCTTGGAGTCCTATATATCCAGTGTAAGGCCAGAAACAAGTAGTCTGGAGTCTATAACAGCTGTCTGGATGTGTAGTCTGGAGCGCCCCTATAACAGCAGTCTGGATATGTAGTCTGGAGCGCCCCCTATATCAGCAGTCTGGATGTGTAGTCTGGAGCGCCCCCTATAACAGCAGTCTGGATGTGTAGTCTGGAGCGCCCCCTATAACAGCAGTCTGAATATGTAGTCTGGAGCGCCCCTATAACAGCAGTCTGGATGTGTAGTCTAGAGCTCCCCCTATAACAGCTGTCTGGATGTGTAGTCTGGAGCGCCCCCTATAACAGCAGTCTGGATGTGTAGTCTGGAGCGCCCCCTATAACAGCAGTCTGGATGTGTAGTCTGGAGCGCCCCCTATAACAGCAGTCTGGATGTGTAGTCTGGAGCGCCCCCTATAACAGCAGTCTGGATGTGTAGTCTGGAGCGCCCCCTATAACAGCAGTCTGGATGTGTAGTCTGGAGCGCCCCCTATAACAGCAGTCTGGATGTGTAGTCTGGAGCGCCCCCTATAACAGCAGTCTGGATGTGTAGTCTGGAGCGCCCCCTATAACAGCAGTCTGAATGTGTAGTCTGGAGCGCCCCCTATAACAGCAGTCTGGATGTGTAGTCTGGAGCGCCCCCTATAACAGCAGTCTGGATGTGTAGTCTGGAGAGCCCCCTATAACAGAAGTCTGGATGTGTAGTCTGGAGAGCCCCCTATAACAGCAGTCTGGATGTGTAGTCTGGAGAGCCCCCTATAACAGCAGTCTGGATGTGTAGTCTGGAGCGCCCCCTATAACAGCAGTCTGGATGTGTAGTCTGGAGCGCCCCCTATAACAGCAGTCTGGAGGTGTAGTCTGGAGCGCCCACTATAACAGCAGTCTGGATGTGTAGTCTGGAGCGTCCCTATAACAGCAGTCTGGATGTGTAGTCTGGAGTGCCCCCTATAACAGCTGTCTGGATGTGTAGTCTGGAGAGCCCCCTATAACAGAAGTCTGGAGGTGTAGTCTGGAGAGCCCCCTATAACAGCAGTCTGGATGTGTAGTCTGGAGCGCCCCCTATAACAGCTGTCTGGATGTGTAGTCTGGAGAGCCCCCTATAACAGCAGTCTGGATGTGTAGTCTGGAGCGCCCCCTATAACAGCAGTCTGGAGGTGTAGTCTGGAGCGCCCCCTATAACAGCTGTCTGGGTGTGTAGTCTGGAGCGCCCCCTATAACAGCTGTCTGGATGTGTAGTCTGGAGAGCCCCCTATAACAGAAGTCTGGAGGTGTAGTCTGGAGAGCCCCCTATAACAGCAGTCTGGATGTGTAGTCTGGAGCGCCCCCTATAACAGCAGTCTGGATGAGTAGTCTGGAGCGCCCCCTATAACAGCAGTCTGGATGTGTAGTCTGGAGAGCCCCCTATAACAGAAGTCTGGAGGTGTAGTCTGGAGAGCCCCCTATAACAGAAGTCTGGAGGTGTAGTCTGGAGAGCCCCCTATAACAGCAGTCTGGATGTGTAGTCTGGAGAGCCCCCTATAACAGCTGTCTGGAGGTGTAGTCTGGAGAGCCCCCTATAACAGAAGTCTGGAGGTGTAGTCTGGAGAGCCCCCTATAACAGCAGTCTGGATGTGTAGTCTGGAGAGCCCCCTATAACAGCAGTCTGGATGTGTTGTCTGGAGCCCCCTATAACAGCAGTCTGGATGTGTAGTCTGGAGCGCCCCCTATAACAGCAGTCTGGATGTGTAGTCTGGAGCGCCCCCTATAACAGCAGTCTGGAGTGGCCCTATAACAGCAGTCTGGAGCGGCCCCTATAACAGCAGTCTGGAGCGGCCCCTATAACAGCAGTCTGGAGCGGCCCCTATAACAGCAGTCTGGAGCGCCCCCTATAACAGCAGTCTGGAGCGGCCCCTACAGCGTTGCCCGGTTATCCAGCACTAGAATGGTTAATACGCTTTATTTTCTCCCCGGAGGCTTCTTTTTTTTAGGTTAATGAGTCAATCCTGTAAATGGGATGATGGAGGTTGTGGGCTCCTCGTCCGCGTTTGCCTTTTTTCCGGCGTCTGAATATTACAACCGCCATACGTCTGCACCTAATTAACTTTCCTGACCTCATCTTTCAGTCGATCCGCGACATTTCTCGGTCAGGTGATTTCAAAGCGCCAAGGTGAAAAAAAAGACGGAAAAGGACAAAGATGGAGGAAGGTTTAATAATCAAGGAATTAGTGGGAACTAATTAAAACGAAGAAGAGACGGACAGCTCATTATAAGCCGGGGCGACCGGGGGGAGAACGGGAGGGGAAACTCTAGGCGGGCGCCTGGCATCGCAGTGGTTAACCCTTTATCTTCCACTAAAAGTGAACCTTTAGTGGCCGGTTGTGGGATGCCCCATCAAACCTAGGCAGCACGCTACTGGAAAGTAAGAGTTAGCTGCCTGAGTCATGTGACCTTTTTGTGTCCTGCTGATTGGCTCCTAGAGGGAGGGGCACATGGTCTCCTGGACATTTATGTCATATGGCGCCCTCTAGCTCTGTGTTGGGGAATTACATCTCTGCCTACCTAAGTAGCACAAATTAGGCCACACCCCCACCCTGAATAACCCCTCCTTCATGGAGCCAAAAATGTCCACACCCTACCCCATGGTGGAGCGGGGGGACGCCTATAGTATCACTGTAGATACTCCAGGTAGAGCGTCCATTCCTCCATGTTTTTAAGATCTCTGCTTGCTGTCAGCAGATTGGATTATTCTTGTTTGTATCCAGAGGCATATAACGTCCTCTGACCTGTTACTTCTCACAGCTGAGGGTTTGTTACAGTTGTGTCCGGTCTGGACAGTCCTCTGTAAGCCAATCACATCAGCAGTGCACACCTCTCTCCTGTCCTTATAGTTTGTTACAATGTATCAGTTCAGGATATTCAGCTCACAGAGGATTGTCTGGACTGGATATAATTGTAACAAACCCTCAGCTGTGAGAAGTATTAGGCCTGTGCAGACTTTCAGCCTCTAAATATTCCCAGTCAGTGCCAGCTAGCAGAGATCCTGAAAATGGTGAGCATTTAGGAAGTGTCTGTGGTCCTGGCATCCTCTGTGATTTCCGGCTTTGGATGCCTTTCAGTTCCCTCATGCACACGATCATATTTTTTGTCCGCATCCGATCCGTGTAAAGCTCACCGTGTGCTGTGCGCATCCGTATGTCCTTTTTGCGGTCCCGCAAAAATATAGAACATGGAAAGGACTTTTCTATAGAGGCCCCGGACGTTCTCTGCTGCTTATGCAGAATGCACATGGCCGTTATCCGTGCCTTGCGCACCGCAAAACAAGCAATGGTAGTGTGCATGAGCCCTCATAGTCACGGATCAGAACTTGGCTGCAGTGGAGTCACAGCTCCCCCTGGTGGTTAGACTCCGTTCAGAGCTGTTGGATCAGTTGGGGGGCTCTCAGGTTCAGTTTCGTGTCGTCGTCTTTCATGTGGATTTGACATTTGCAGTATTTATGTGATGAGCCTAAATGTGAGGATTATGTAAATGAGCTCATGAATATTAATCATCTGTCTTCTCCGCTTACAGGCCCTGCTGCAAGTTGCCAAAAACCTCTTCACACATTTGGGTGAGTTCTATGTTCTGTGTCTACAACATGTCTGTAAAGGGTTACTACTCCACCCAACCTCCTTATGACTACATCACCCATCCTTTATTTCTACAGTACCCAGCCTCCATATTATTACATTACCGCATAATATCCCTCTCCTCACACACCTGTGCACCCTCACGGACAGTCCTTTCCATGTCCCCCTCTCCTCACAGACTGCCCTCCCCCATGTCCCCCTCTCCTTAAAGACTGTCCTCCCCCATGTCCCCCTCTCCTCACAGACAGTCCTTCCCATGTCCCCCTCTCATCACTTACTGCCATCCCCCATGTCCTCCTATCCTCACAGACTGTCCTCCCCCATGTCCCCCTCTCCTCACAGACAGTCCTTCCCATGTCCCCCTCTCATCACTTACTGCCATCCCCATGTCCTCCTATCCTCACAGACTGTCCTCCCCCATGCCCCCCTCTCCTTACAAACTGTCCTCCCATGTCCCACTCTCCTTACAGACTGTCCTCCCCCATGTCTCCCTCTCCTCACAGACTTCCCTCCCCCATGTCCCCCTCTCCTTACAGATTGTTCTCCCTCGTGTCCCCCTCTCCTCCCAGACTGTCCTTCCCACGCCCCCTCTCATTACAGACTGTCCTCCTTCATGTCCCCCTCTCCTCCCAGACTGTCCTTACCTATGTCCCCCTCTCCTCACAGACAGTCCTCCCCATGTCCCCCTCTCCTCACAGACAGTCCTCCCCATGTCCCCCTCTCCTCACGGACTGCCCTCCCCCATGTCCCCCTTTCCTTACAGACTGTCCTCCCCATGCCCCCTTCTTCTCACAGACTTTCCTCCCCCATGTCCCCCTCTCCTTACTGACTGTCCTCCCCATATCCCCCTCTCCTTACAGACTGTACTCCCCTCTCCTCACAGACTGTTTTACCCAATGTCCCCCTCTCCTTACGGACTGTCCTCTCCCATGTCCCCCTCTCCTTACAGACTGTCCTTCCCCATGTTCCCCTCTTCCTACAGACTGTCCTCCCCCATGTTCCCCTCTCCTCACAGACTGTCTTTCCCCCATGTTCCCCTCTCCTCACAGACTGTCCTCTCCCATGTCCCCCTCTCCTTATGGACTGTCTCGTCTCCCATGTCCCCCTCTCCTCACAGGCTGTCCTCCCCCATGTCCCCCTCTCCTCACAGACTGTCTTTCCCATGTCCCCCTCTCCTCACAGACTGTCCTCCCCCATGTCCCCCTCTCCTCACAGACTGTCTTTCCCATGTCCCCCTCTCCTCACGGACTGTCTCGTCTCCCATGTCCACCTCTCCTCACGAACTGTCCTCCCCCATGTCCCCCTCTTTTTACGGACTGTCACGTCTCCCATGTGCCCCTCTCCTCACGGACTGTCCTCCCCCATGTCCCCCTCTCCTCACAGACTGTTCTCCCCCATGTCCCCCTCTCCTTACGGACTGTCTCGTCTCCCATGTCCCCCTCTCCTCACAGACTGTCCTCCCCCATGTCCCCCTCTCCTTACGGACTGGCTCGTCTCCCATGTCCCCCTCTCCTTACGTAATGTCCTCCCCATGTCCCCCTCTCCTCACAGACTGTCTTCTCCCATGTCCCCCTCTCCTCACAGACTGTCCTCCCCCATGTCCCCCTCTCCTTACAGACTGTCTCGTCTCCCATGTCCCCCTCTCCTTACAGACTGTCTCATCTCCCATGTCCCCCTCTCCTCACAGACTGTCCTCCCCATGTCCCCCTCTCCTCACAGACTGTCCTCCCCCATGTCCCCCTCTCCTCACAAACTGTCCTCCCCATGTTCCCCTCTCCTCACAGACTGTCCTCCCCATGTCCCCCTCTCCTCACGGACTGTCCTCCCCCATGTCCCCCTCTCCTCACGGACTGTCCTCCCCCATGTCCCCCTCTCCTCACAGACCCTTCCTCTATAATGTCCCCCTCTCCTCATATTTTAGTGTAGCCCCTTGATCTGACAATTACTTTTTATTTCTCCGCTGATTTATGGGAATAATTACAGGAGTTGTCAGAAGGTGTCGTGCGTTCTTTACCTTCTTACGCTGCTGGAATCCATCACAGATATGCATTCAGCCCCATAAAAGAGGACAAATGACTTGGGGCTGGAATTACCTCCGCAGACGCAGCACCGCCGCTGCCTTATCAGTGGATGAGATGTCAGAAGGCGGCTCCTGACATTTTAATAAACTTTCCGGGAGAGATTAAATTGCACTTTGTCACAAGCAAAATATCAGCTATTACCGAGCATTTAGAGAGGCGAGAAACTGATGCCCCCTTCAAATGAGACGCTGTCCGCCCCATTCCCCCCTTGGGGGAGGGGTACATTGTTTTACAGGATAAGTCGGCATATAATATTGGGTACATTTATTGATCCTGTGCTGTACATGTCATGCACTGAGCCTTTCCATACTCTAATCACATCCAAAGCTGTATCCGCATGGTTTTCCTTAGCTGGCTCCGTGTTTGTGCAGAGCGTACTCTGCTCCACTGCAGTATGGAGGATGCGGTATTATTTACAGTCAGGCGATGGCCACCAGGTCTCTTCACAATCTGCTTGTCCCATCAGCTCTCGAGAAAACTGACATCACACATCGTGTTCACTGCTGAGCAGCCATTAGAGCTCCCGTTCTAGCCACTCAGCACTTAAT
The DNA here is from genome assembly GCF_014858855.1 of Bufo gargarizans. NCBI lineage: Eukaryota > Metazoa > Chordata > Amphibia > Anura > Bufonidae > Bufo > Bufo gargarizans. The sequence continues at coordinate 8,055,789 of NC_058082.1, forward strand.
ATCTGTTAGATATGGTTACTGTATGGCACTATTATTTGGGCACTGTATGGCAGTATGCGGGCAGTGTCTGGTATATTTGGGCACAGTATAGGATTAGTATTGTATGATGATATTCGGACTCTGGTGGTATTTGGGCACTGTATAGTAATATTATTTGAGAACTGTATAGTGATAGTATTTGAGAACTGTATGATGGTATTTGGGCACTGTATGGTGGTATTTGGGCACTGTATGGTGGTATTTGGGCACTGTATGTTGGTATTTGGGCACTGTATGGTGGTATTTGGGCACTGTATGGTGGTATTTGGGCACTGTATAATGATATTATTTGGGCACTGTATGGTGGTATTTGGATACTGTATGGTGGTATTCAGGCGCTGTATGGTGGTATTTGGGCACTGTATGGTGGTATTTGGATACTGTATGGTGGTATTTGGGCACTGTATGGTGGTATTCAGGCGCTGTATGGTGGTATTTGAGCACTGTATAATGATATTATTCGGGCACTGTATAGTGATAGTATTTGAGCACTGTATGGTGGTATTTTAGTTCTATATGGTGGTATTCGGGCACTGTATAGTAATTATTTGGAAGAAGAGGAGCTGCACTCGCAGATGGCATGCAATTCTTGTGTATTTGCACAAGAATTGCATTCTAGCTGTGAGTGCCGCTCCTCTTCTTCCCATATTTGCAAGTGGGACGCCGACCCTGGACACGCGCACCGCACCACAGACGGCGGAGTGCCAACTGTGTTATAGCAATAGAAATATTATTTGAGCACTGTATAATAGTATTTGGACACTGTATGGTGGTATTTGGACACTTTATGGTGGTATTTGGGCACTGTATGGTGGTATTTGGGCACTGTATAATGGTGTTTGGGCACTGTATAATAGTATTTGGGCACTGTATAATAGTATTTGGGCACTGTATGGTGGTATTTGGGCACTGTATGGTGGTATTTGGACACTGTATGGTGGTATTTGAGCACTGTGCACTGTATAATAGCATTTGGGCACTGTATGGTGGTATTTTGGCACTGTATGGTGGTATTTGGGCAACTTATGGTGGTATTTGGGCAACTTATGGTGGTATTTGGGCACTGTATGGTAGTATTTGGACACTGTATAATAGTATTTGGGCACTGTATGGTGGTATTTGGGCACTGTATAATAGTATTTGGACACTGTATGGTGGTATTTGGACACTTTATGGTGGTATTTGGGCACTGTATGGTGGTATTCGGGCACTGTATGGTGGTATTTGGGCACTGTATGGTGGTATTTGGGCACTGTATAATGGTGGTTGGGCACTGTATAATAGTATTTGGGCACTGTATGGTGGTATTTGGACACTGTATGGTGGTATTTGAGCACTATGCACTGTATAATAGTATTTGGGCACCGTATGGTGGTATTTGGGCAACTTATGGTGGTATTTGGGCACTGTATGGTAGTATTTGGACACTGTATAATAGTATTTGGGCACTGTATGGTGGTATTTGGGCACTGTATAATAGTATTTGGACACTGTATGGTGGTATTTGGACACTTTATGGTGGTATTTGGGCACTGTATGGTGGTATTTGGGCACTGTATGGTGGTATTTGGACACTGTATGGTGGTATTTGAGCACTGTGCACTGTATAATAGTATTTGGGCACTGTATGGTGGTATTTTGGCACTGTATGGTGGTATTTGGGCAAATTATGGTGGTATTTGGGCACTGTATAATGGTGTTTGGGCACTGTATAATAGTATTTGGGCACTGTATGGTGGTATTTGGAAACTGTATGGTGGTATTTGAGCACTGTGCACTGTATAATAGTATTTGGACACTGTATGGTGGTATTTGGGCACTGTATGGTGGTATTTGGGCACTGTATAATGGTGTTTGGGCACTGTATGGTGGTATTTGGACACTGTATGGTTGTATTTGCACACTTTATAATAGTATTTTGCTACTGTATGGTGGTATTTGGGCACTGTATGGTGGTATTTGGGCACTGTATAATAGTATTTGGGCACTGTATGGTGGTATTTGGACACTGTATGGTGGTATTTGAGCACTGTGCACTGTATAATAGTATTTTGGCACTGTATGGTGGTATTTGGACACTGTATGGTGGTATTTGGACACTGTATGGTGGTATTTGGGCACTGTATGGTGGTATTTGGGCACTGTATAATAGTATTTGGACACTGGTGGTATTTGGACACTGTATCGTGGTATTCGGGCACTGTATGGTGGTATTTGGGCACTGTATGGTGGTATTTGGGCACTGTATAATGGTGTTTGGGCACTGTATGGTGGTATTTGGACACTGTATGGTGGTATTTGAACACTGTGCACTGTATAATAGTATTTGGGCACTGTATGGTGGTATTTTGGCACTGTATGGTGGTATTTGGGCAACTTATGGTGGTATTTGGGCACTGTATGGTAGTATTTGGACACTGTATAATAGTATTTGGGCACTGTATGGTGGTATTTGGGCACTGTATAATGGTGTTTGGGCACTGTATGGTGGTATTTGGACACTGTATGGTGGTATTTGAGCACTGTGCACTGTATAATAGTATTTTGGCACTGTATGGTGGTATTTTGGCACTGTATGGTGGTATTTGGACACTGTATGGTGGTATTTGGGCACTGTATGGTGGTATTTGGGCACTGTATAATAGTATTTGGACACTGTATGGTGGTATTTGGACACTTTATGGTGGTATTTGGGCACTGTATGGTGGTATTTTGGCACTGTATGGTGGTATTTGGGCACTGTATGGTGGTGTTTGGGCACTGTATAATAGTATTTGGGCACTGTATGGTGGTATTTGGACACTGTATGGTGGTATTTGAGCACTGTGCACTGTATAATAGTATTTGGGCACTGTATGGTGGTATTTTGGCACTGTATGGTGGTATTTGGGCAACTTATGGTGGTATTTGGGCAACTTATGGTGGTATTTGGGCACTGTATGGTAGTATTTGGACACTGTATAATAGTATTTGGACACTGTATAATGGTGTTTGGTCACTGTATAATAGTATTTGGACACTGTATGGTGGTATTTGGGCACTGTATAATGGTGTTTGGGCACTGTATGGTGGTATTTGGACACTGTATGGTGGTATTTGAGCACTGTGCACTGTATAATAGTATTTGGGCACTGTATGGTGGTATTTTGGCACTGTATGGTGGTATTTGGGCAACTTATGGTGGTATTTGGGCAACTTATGGTGGTATTTGGGCACTGTATGGTAGTATTTGGACACTGTATAATAGTATTTGGACACTGTATAATGGTGTTTGGTCACTGTATAATAGTATTTGGACACTGTATGGTGGTATTTGGGCACTGTATAATGGTGTTTGGGCACTGTATGGTGGTATTTGGACACTGTATGGTGGTATTTGAGCACTGTGCACTGTATAATAGTATTTTGGCACTGTATGGTGGTATTTTGGCACTGTATGGTGGTATTTTGGCACTGTATGGTGGTATTTTGGCACTGTATGGTGGTATTTGGACACTGTATGGTGGTATTTGGGCACTGTATGGTGGTATTTGGGCACTGTATGGTGGAATTTGGGCACTGTATGGTGGTATTTGGACACTGTATGGTGGTATTTGAGCACTGTGCACTGTATAATAGTATTTGGGCACTGTATGGTGGTATTTGGGCAACTTATGGTGGTATTTGGGCACTGTATGGTAGTATTTGGACACTGTATAATAGTATTTGGGCACTGTATGGTGGTATTTGGGCACTGTATAATAGTATTTGGACACTGTATGGTGGTATTTGGACACTTTATGGTGGTATTTGGGCACTGTATGGTGGTATTCGGGCACTGTATGGTGGTATTTGGGCACTGTATGGTGGTATTTGGGCACTGTATAATGGTGTTTGGGCACTGTATAATAGTATTTGGGCACTGTATGGTGGTATTTGGACACTGTATGGTGGTATTTGAGCACTGTGCACTGTATAATAGTATTTGGGCACCGTATGGTGGTATTTGGGCAACTTATGGTGGTATTTGGGCACTGTATGGTAGTATTTGGACACTGTATAATAGTATTTGGGCACTGTATGGTGGTATTTGGGCACTGTATAATAGTATTTGGACACTGTATGGTGGTATTTGGACACTTTATGGTGGTATTTGGGCACTGTATGGTGGTATTTGGGCACTGTATGGTGGTATTCGGGCACTGTATGGTGGTATTTGGGCACTGTATGGTGGTATTTGGACACTGTATGGTGGTATTTGAGCACTGTGCACTGTATAATAGTATTTGGGCACTGTATGGTGGTATTTTGGCACTGTATGGTGGTATTTGGGCAACTTATGGTGGTATTTGGGCACTGTATAATGGTGTTTGGGCACTGTATAATAGTATTTGGGCACTGTATGGTGGTATTTGGACACTGTATGGTAGTATTTTAGCACTGTGCACTGTATAATAGTATTTGGACACTGTATGGTGGTATTTGGGCACTGTATGGTGGTATTTGGGCACTGTATAATGGTGTTTGGGCACTGTATGGTGGTATTTGGACACTGTATGGTGGTATTTGAACACTGTATAATAGTATTTTGGTACTGTATGGTGGTATTTGGGCACTGTATGGTGGTATTTGGGCACTGTATAATAGTATTTGGGCACTGTATGGTGGTATTTGGACACTGTATGGTGGTATTTGAGCACTGTGCACTGTATAATAGTATTTTGGCACTGTATGGTGGTATTTGGACACTGTATGGTGGTATTTGGACACTGTATGGTGGTATTTGGGCACTGTATGGTGGTATTTGGGCACTGTATAATAGTATTTGGACACTGGTGGTATTTGGACACTGTATCGTGGTATTCGGGCACTGTATGGTGGTATTTGGGCACTGTATGGTGGTATTTGGGCACTGTATAATGGTGTTTGGGCACTGTATGGTGGTATTTGGACACTGTATGGTGGTATTTGAACACTGTGCACTGTATAATAGTATTTGGGCACTGTATGGTGGTATTTTGGCACTGTATGGTGGTATTTGGGCAACTTATGGTGGTATTTGGGCACTGTATGGTAGTATTTGGACACTGTATAATAGTATTTGGGCACTGTATGGTGGTATTTGGGCACTGTATAATGGTGTTTGGGCACTGTATGGTGGTATTTGGACACTGTATGGTGGTATTTGAGCACTGTGCACTGTATAATAGTATTTTGGCACTGTATGGTGGTATTTTGGCACTGTATGGTGGTATTTGGACACTGTATGGTGGTATTTGGGCACTGTATGGTGGTATTTGGGCACTGTATAATAGTATTTGGACACTGTATGGTGGTATTTGGACACTTTATGGTGGTATTTGGGCACTGTATGGTGGTATTTTGGCACTGTATGGTGGTATTTGGGCACTGTATGGTGGTGTTTGGGCACTGTATAATAGTATTTGGGCACTGTATGGTGGTATTTGGACACTGTATGGTGGTATTTGAGCACTGTGCACTGTATAATAGTATTTGGGCACTGTATGGTGGTATTTTGGCACTGTATGGTGGTATTTGGGCAACTTATGGTGGTATTTGGGCACTGTATGGTAGTATTTGGACACTGTATAATAGTATTTGGACACTGTATAATGGTGTTTGGTCACTGTATAATAGTATTTGGACACTGTATGGTGGTATTTGGGCACTGTATAATGGTGTTTGGGCACTGTATGGTGGTATTTGGACACTGTATGGTGGTATTTGAGCACTGTGCACTGTATAATAGTATTTTGGCACTGTATGGTGGTATTTTGGCACTGTATGGTGGTATTTTGGCACTGTATGGTGGTATTTGGACACTGTATGGTGGTATTTGGGCACTGTATGGTGGTATTTGGGCACTCTATGGTGGAATTTGGGCACTCTATGGTGGTATTTGGGCACTGTATGGTGGTATTTGGGCACTGTATGGTGGTATTTGGGCACTGTATGGTGGTATTTGGACACTGTATGGTGGTATTTGAGCACTGTGCACTGTATAATAGTTTTTGGGCACTGTATGGTGGTATTTGGGCACTGTATAATGGTGTTTGGGCACTGTTTGGTGGTATTTGAACACTGTATAATAGTATTTTGGCACTGTATGGTGGTATTTGGGCACTGTATGGTGGTATTTGGGCACTGTATAATAGTATTTGGGCACTGTATGGTGGTATTTGGACACTGTATGGTGGTATTTGAGCACTGTGCACTGTATAATAGTATTTTGGCACTGTATGGTGGTATTTGGACACTGTATGGTGGTATTTGGACACTGTATGGTGGTATTTGGGCACTGTATGGTGGTATTTGGGCACTGTATAATAGTATTTGGACACTGGTGGTATTTGGACACTGTATCGTGGTATTCGGGCACTGTATGGTGGTATTTGGGCACTGTATGGTGGTATTTGGGCACTGTATAATGGTGTTTGGGCACTGTATGGTGGTATTTGGACACTGTATGGTGGTATTTGAACACTGTGCACTGTATAATTGTATTTGGGCACTGTATGGTGGTATTTTGGCACTGTATGGTGGTATTTGGGCAACTTATGGTGGTATTTGGGCACTGTATGGTAGTATTTGGACACTGTATAATAGTATTTGGGCACTGTATGGTGGTATTTGGGCACTGTATAATGGTGTTTGGGCACTGTATAATAGTATTTGGGCACTGTATGGTGGTGTTTGGGCACTGTATGGTGGTATTTGGACACTGTATGGTGGTATTTGAGCACTGTGCACTGTATAATAGTATTTTGGCACTGTATGGTGGTATTTTGGCACTGTATGGTGGTATTTGGACACTGTATGGTGGTATTTGGGCACTGTATGGTGGTATTTGGGCACTGTATAATGGTGTTTGGGCACTGTATAATAGTATTTGGGCACTGTATGGTGGTATTTGGGCACTGTATAATGGTGTTTGGGCACTGTATGGTGGTATTTGGACACTGTATGGTGGTATTTGAGCACTGTGCACTGTATAATAGTATTTTGGCACTGTATGGTGGTATTTTGGCACTGTATGGTGGTATTTGGACACTGTATGGTGGTATTTGGGCACTGTATGGTGGTATTTGGGCACTGTATAATAGTATTTGGACACTTTATGGTGGTATTTGGGCACTGTATGGTGGTATTTTGGCACTGTATGGTGGTATTTGGGCACTGTATGGTGGTGTTTGGGCACTGTATAATAGTATTTGGGCACTGTATGGTGGTATTTGGACACTGTATGGTGGTATTTGAGCACTGTGCACTGTATAATAGTATTTGGGCACTGTATGGTGGTATTTTGGCACTGTATGGTGGTATTTGGGCAACTTATGGTGGTATTTGGGCACTGTATGGTAGTATTTGGACACTGTATAATAGTATTTGGACACTGTATAATGGTGTTTGGTCACTGTATAATAGTATTTGGACACTGTATGGTGGTATTTGGGCACTGTATAATGGTGTTTGGGCACTGTATGGTGGTATTTGGACACTGTATGGTGGTATTTGAGCACTGTGCACTGTATAATAGTATTTTGGCACTGTATGGTGGTATTTTGGCACTGTATGGTGGTATTTTGGCACTGTATGGTGGTATTTGGACACTGTATGTATGGTGGTATTTGGGCACTGTATGGTGGTATTTGGGCACTCTATGGTGGTATTTGGGCACTGTATAATAGTATTTGGGCACTGTATGGTGGTATTTGGGCACTGTATGGTGGTATTTGGACACTGTATGGTGGTATTTGAGCACTGTGCACTGTATAATAGTATTTTGGCACTGTATGGTGGTATTTTGGCACTGTATGGTGGTATTTTGGCACTGTATGGTGGTATTTTGGCACTGTATGGTGGTATTTGGACACTGGATGGTGGTATTTGGACACTGGATGGTGGTATGTGGGCACTGTATGGTGGTGTTTGGGCACTGTATGGTGGTATTTGGGCACTGTATGGTGGTATTTGGGCAACTTATGGTGGTATTTGGGCACTGTATGGTAGTATTTGGACACTGTATGGTGGTATTTGGGCACTGTATGGTGGTATTTGGGCACTGTATAATGGTGTTTGGGCACTGTATGGTGGTATTTGGGCACTGTATGGTGGTATTTGTGCACTGTATAATAGTATTTGGGCACTGTATGGTGGTATTTGGACACTGTATGGTGGTATTTGGGAACTGTATGGTGGTATTTGGGCACTGTATGGTGGTATTTGGGCACTGTATAATAGTATTTGGGCACTGTATCGTGGTATTTGGGCACTGTATAATAGTATTTGGGCACTGTATGGTGGTATTTGGGCACTGTATGGTGGTATTTGGGCACTGTTTGGTGGTATTTGGGCAACTTATGGGGGTATTTGAGCACTGTATAATAGTATTTGGACACTGTACGGTGGTATTTGGGCACTGTATGGTAGTATTTGAGCACTGTATAATAGTATTTGGCCACTGTATGGTGGTATTTGGGCACTGTATGGTGGTGTTTGGGCACTGTATGGTGGTATTTGGGCACTGTATGGTGGTATTTGGGCAACTTATGGTGGTTTTTGGGCACTGTATGGTAGTATTTGGACACTGTATGGTGGTATTTGGGCACTGTATGGTGGTATTTGGGCACTGTATAATGGTGTTTGGGCACTGTATGGTGGTATTTGGGCACTGTATGGTGGTATTTGGGCACTGTATGGTGGTATTTGTGCACTGTATAATAGTATTTGGGCACTGTATGGTGGTATTTGGGAACTGTATGGTGGTATTTGGGAACTGTATGGTGGTATTTGGGCACTGTATGGTGGTATTTGGGCACTGTATGGTGGTATTTGGGCACTGTATAATAGTATTTGGGCACTGTATGGTGGTATTTGGGCACTGTATAATAGTATTTGGGCACTGTATGGTGGTATTTGGGCACTGTATGGTGGTATTTGGGCACTGTTTGGTGGTATTTGGGCAACTTATGGGGGTATTTGAGCACTGTATAATAGTATTTGGACACTGTACGGTGGTATTTGGGCACTGTATGGTGGTATTTGAGCACTGTATAATAGTATTTGGCCACTGTATGGTGGTATTTGGGCACTATATGGTGGTATTTGGGCACTATATGGTTGTATTTGGGCACCGTATGGTGGTATTTGGGCACTATATGGTGGTATTTGGGCACTATATGGTGGTATTTGGGCACTGTATGGTGGTATTTGGGCACTATATGGTGGTATTTGGGCACTATATGGTTGTATTTGGGCACTATATGGTTGTATTTTGGCACTGTATGGTGGTATTGGGCACTGTATGGTGGTATTTGGGCACTGTATGGTGGTATTTGGGCACTGTATGGTGGTATTTGGACACTGTATGGTGGTATTTGGGCACTGTATAATAGTATTTGGGCACTGTATGGTGGTATTTGAGCACTGTATGGTGATATTTGGACACTGTATGGTGGTATTTGGACACTGTATGGTGGTATTTGGACACTGTATGGTGGTATTTGGGCACTGTATGGTGGTATTTGGGCACTGTATGGTGGTATTTGGGCACTGTATGGCGCTGATAATTGTTCATAGGTTGTAGTTATTTTTGCAGCTGTATCTCGACATATGAATTGTGTTATATGATTGGAAAGCAGGTTCCCTGAGACATGTCAGCCGGTGTCATAGGGAGCACTGCAGCTTTGGATGTGACTGGAGTATAAGACGTGCTGTAGCCCAGCATCAGTTACTTGTGGGGAGATTTAACCTTTAATATAAGGAAACTATCTTTATCAGTGGAGGGATCTCGGCTCGGCACGAGCGTCCTTCACACTTCACATGAAGCATCAATCTGCCCTGGAAGCGAATGAACTTTTGGCGCTGAGTCGGAGACTCTCTTATTGGAGGTTGTTATTTGCCGTGCGGAGTGTTGCGCAGCCGGCGGCCGTCTCTGAAATTTATTGGAAAAGTTTAATCTGAGCTGATATTTGGTTTTCACCCCCTCAGGCTCCGGAGGTCCCCAGTGTAATAAGCCCTCAGCCTTCGCTCTTCAGTAGTCCGACCGCTTCTCGTAATGAGAGGACGGTGCCGGCAGCACATTATACAGCGGCGTTCACACCGAGCAGCTCAGGCTATCCGGAGAAAATGAGAATTCACAGGTCGCCGAACCGAGGACTGTACAAAAAGTAGCTCATCTGACGAGAGCGCCTCTGCCCCCATAAATATAATGAGGGCTGTGCGGTGAGCTCCCCCTAGTGGTGGCTGCGGTCAGACAGAATTTCATCATGTACCTCTATGGCTCGGTGAAGGGAATCACATTTGGAGCTCTGTGTCAAGAGAACAAAGATAATTGAGGCCATTAGGACTCAATAGAATGAGCTTGTCAGTAATCCCTCCAAAAACCGATATAATGGGGGGCACTAGCGTGCTTTAAATATCCTTCATTTGCTTTTGAGGGCTACTTTGAGAGCATTTTGTTCTTGTTTTGGAAGCACTGAGACATGGTTCCCCCTCTGATGCCCCCACCACCAGCCGGAAGGAGAGTGCCCCTTTAAGAGAAGATACGTTTATTGGGTTCTATACATAGCAAGTTACCAGATGGCTAATTTCAGACAATTATGGACATTTGTTAACAGAGTTTTCTGACTCATTCCTAAATATAATTCCCACATAGAAGCCGTGGGAGCGTCCGTTATAATCTGCGTCTGTGGTGGTGGGGGAGGAGGGGCTGGCAGAGCGCGAACGCATGAGTTCCGGAGAAATCTCCGTTATTTGCACCACACACCGGTGGTGATCGGAGACACTTGTGGGTTTCAGTACTGTGAAATGTCCACGCAGTGATTTAGGGTATTAAAGGAGGACTCCACATTAAATCATTGATTAATTGGGGAGGGATTTGTAAGCTTAGATCCTGCCGATTCCAAACTTAAAGGGGCAGTAACAGCCACGTCGAAACGCAAGACTCGAAAGCTCCAACACAATTCACGCACATTCATTCATTAATCTGGAAAGCTGATTTTTAGGACATTGGTCTAAAATGTATTTATTTATTTTTTTTACGTTTGTTTATTTTTTCGCCTATTATTTGTTACATACAGACGTGGACAAAATTGTTGGTACCCTTTGGTCAATGAAAGAAAAAGTCACAATGGTCACAGAAATAACTTTAATCTGACAAAAGTAATAATAAATTAAAATTCTATAAATGTTAACCAATGAAAGTCAGACATTGTTTTTCAACCATGCTTCAACAGAATTATGTAAAAAAATAAACTCATGAAACAGGCATGGACAAAAATGATGGTACCCCTAGAAAACACAGAACATAATGTGACCAAAGGGACATGTTAATTCAAGGTGTGTCCACTAATTAGCATCACAGGTGTCTACAACCTTGTAATCAGCCATTGGGCCTATATATATGGCTCCAGGTAATCACTGTGTTGTTTGGTGATATGGTGTGTACCACACTCGACATGGACCAGAGGAAGCAAAGGAAAGAGCTGTCTCAAGAGATCAGAAAGAAAATTATAGACAAGCATGTTAAAGGTAAAGGCTATAAGACCATCTCCAAGCAACTAGATGTTCCTGTGAGTACAGTTGCACATATTATTCATAAGTTTAAGATCCATGGGACTGTAGCCAACCTCCCTGGACGTGGCCGCAGGAGGAAAATTGATGACAAATCTAAGAGACGGATAATCCGAATGGTAACAAAAGAGCCTAGAAAGACTTCTAAAGAGATTCAAGGTGAACTTCATGCTCAAGGAACATCAGTGTCAGATCGCACCATCCGTCGTTGTTTGAGCCAAAGTGGACTACATGGGAGACGACCAAGGAGGACACCATTGTTGAAAACGAATCATAAAAAAGCAAGACTGGAATATGCCAAACTACATGTTGACAAGCCACAAAGCTTCTGGGAGAATGTCCTGTGGACAGATGAGACAAAAATCGAAGTTTTTGCCAAGGCACATCAGCTGTATGTTCACAGACGAAAAAATGAAGCATATCAAGAAAAGAACACTGTCCCTACTGTGAAACATGGAGGAGGCTCTGTTATGTTCTGGGGCTGCTTTGCTGCGTCTGGCACAGGGTGTCTTGAATCTGTGCAGGGTACAATGAAATCTCAAGACTATCAAGGAATTCTAGAGAGAAATGTACTAGCCAGTGTCAGAAAGCTTGGTCTCAGTCGCAGGTCATGGGTCTTGCAACAGGACAATGACCCAAAACACACCGCTAAAAACACCCAAGAATGGCTAAGAGGAAAAAATTGGACTATTCTAAAGTGGCCTTCTATGAGCCCTGACCTCAATCCTATTGAGCATCTTTGGAAGGAGCTGAAACATGCAGTCTGGAAAAGGCACCCTTCAAACCGGACACAACTGGAGCAGTTTGCTCATGAGGAGTGGGCCAAAATACCTGCTGAGAGGTGCAGATGTCTCATTGACAGTTACAGGAAGCGTTTGATTGCAGTGATTGCCTCAAAAGGTTGCGCAACAAAATATTAAGTTAGGGGTACCATCATTTTTGTCCATGCCTGTTTCATGAGTTTATTTTTTTACATAATTCTGTTGAAGCATGGTTGAAAAACAATGTCTGACTTTCATTGGTTAACATTTATAGAATTTTAATTTATTATTACTTTTGTCAGATTAAAGTTATTTCTGTGACCATTGTGACTTTTTCTTTCATTGACCAAAGGGTACCAACAATTTTGTCCACGTCTGTATAACTACTTTTTTTTTCTGAAAATTCAATTTGTTATTTTTTATTTTGTAATTGATTAGGAGGTGACATAAGTGACATGAATCATAATCGTTTTAGGGTCGGTATGTGTTGTGGGGTTGGCTCTACAGCTCAGCATAGGGTTAATGTTTTTTTCTATGTAACTTTTTTGTGTATTTTTCAACATTTTGTTCCTAAAATCTGCTCCTAAAATGTGCAAATTGTTTCTTTTTCTTTTTTGCTTTCTTTTGGGCACAATGTGTTTATCATTACACTATAGGAGGAATCCATCAACCTCCATGGGCCAGAAACATGGCATTAAAAAAGTTTTTACGCTAGAACTATTTAAAGGTTTGCAAGTTTTTGTGTTCTCAAAAGTAGTCTGGGTCCTGGATAAGGCTTAGCGTGACCTCATAGCCCAGCAGATTTACCGCATTACTGTAAAGGGCGCCATTATAAGCTGCAGACAAACTCCTCATCGTCCTGTGTCGGTTATTTGCTGCCAGACGACGCAGTGTCCGTCAGTGGAGTCAATTACGTCACAGATGTTTTTGTTTTTTCCCAGATGACGTATCGGTTCTGCTTCAGGAAATTATAACGGAAGCTCGAAATCTCAGCAACGCAGAAATGTATGTATGGTGCCAGCCATGGTCGTTCTGTAAGCCTGCGGTCTGCTCATCTCCGTCCAACCATTCATTACCTCTACGACAGGGTGGGGGGGGGGGACCTTTTTCCTGCCGAGGGCCATTTATATATTTGTGACATCGGTCGCAGACACACAAAATTCTCAAGTCAATGCCGAATAAAGAACTAAATATATATAATTCTCAATTTAATTTGGCTGCTCTATTTAGTCAAACATATCATTGACTTAAGTTAAGAAATTGTGGTTCAATTAAAAAAAATCCTGAGCGCTGTATTCTTCCAGCACAAAATGGCGCCTGCACTATATATATATATATTATATACACGCTATATACTGTGTATTATATGTAGTGCAGGCGCCATTGTGAACACACATAGCAGTCTCATTTTTAAATTGAGAATATTATATATTTAGTTTATTATTTGCTATTAATGGCAGCCAAGATTATCCCAGAGGGGTCCATGGAGGGGTTCACCCAGCCTCCACTCTCCCTGCCTCTGTCCCTTTCTCAGCCTCAGATCAGCCCCCACCAGATGCCCCCCACTGCCAATCAGCCAGCCCCCAACCTCCATCACCCTCACATTAGCTCCCATCATACGCCCCCACCACCAATTAGACCCCCCAGCCTCAGATCGTCCCCATCAGATCCCCCAGCAGACGCCCCCCTCCCAGCCTCCATCACGCTTACATGAGACCCCCCCAGCCTCCATCAGTCTCAGATCAGCCCCCATCAGATGCCCCCCGCCACCAATTAGACCCCCCCAGCCTCCATCACGCTCACATGAGACCCCCCCAGCCTCCATCAGTCTCAGATCAGCCCCCATCAGATGCCCCCCGCCACCAATTAGACCCCCCCAGCCTTTATCACGCTCACATGAGACCCCCCCATCCTCCATCAGTCTCAGATCAGCCCCCATCAGATGCCCCCCGCCACCAATTTACCCCTCAGCCTCCATCACGCTTACATGAGACCCCCCCAGCCTCCATCAGTCTCAGATCAGCCCCCATCAGATGCCCCCCACCACCAATTTACCCCCCCAACCTCCATCACGCTCACATGAGTCTCAAATCAGCCCCCATCAGATGCCCCCCCACATTGTAGATAATTCTGGATAATTAATGGACATACCAGATTGACGTTGCTTGTGATTATGCTGTCTGTACCACCAGTTTAGTGCCAGGAATCGGTCTTTCAGGTGTTATAATGCGTCAGTGCCTATATATTTCTTCAGGTTTGAGGGTGAGATAACCCTAACCCTTGTAGACCTCACCCAGGATCTGTTTTTCTTGACCTTGTGTAGGATCTGGTCTCATGGACCGGGCCATCTGGTTTTGTAGACTTCATTCTGGATCTGGTTTTGTAGGTCTTGTCCGTTATCTATTCTTATATAGACCATGTCCAGGATCTGCTCTCATAGACCCGACCAAGGATCTGATCTTGTCCAGGATCTTTGTAGGTCTTGTCCGTTATCTATTCTTTTATATACCATGTCCAGGATCTGGTCTCAGATTTTTACTTTTCATAGGCCTTGTATCTGATTGTATGCATCCTGACCTGGATTTGAGTTTGTCCAGGACCTTGTAGATCTTGACCTGGATTTGGTCTTGTAAAGAAGATGAATCTGCCCTGGTAGAGTAGACCTTGTCCAGGATATTTCCTGTTGACCTTTTCCTATAAATCCCCCCACCCCTATAGTTTGGTTGTAATATTGATGAAGCATCTTTGGGATTGTCTCCTTGAATTTCCTTCCTCCTCTCTTTTTGGCAGATGTTCTGTTTTTCTACTTGAGAGGCACAGCCACGAACTTGTCGCCAAAGTCTTTGATGGAGGAGTCGTAGATGATGAGGTTTGTACAGATGGATAAATATAGTCCACCTAGTGGTGGAATTTTAGGTGCCAACTAAGTCATCGATTGGAACAGCGCCGCCTATAGACAAGCAGAGGGCACTGCACTCAATTTCCATAAACTATAAATTAGGATTCTTAATTCGATATAGCATGTCAATGATGGTTAACCTCAGGCAATGAGGACAATGATGGGAGTATTTCTTTATGCATTCTACTGACAGAGCTACGAGATAAGGATCCCAGCAGATCAGGGCATCGCGGGGCATGTAGCCACCACTGGCCAAATTCTGAATATCAAAGATGCTTATTCACATCCGCTGTTCTACCGTGGAGTGGACGACAGCACCGGATTTAGGACAAGGAATATCCTGTGTTTCCCCATTAAAAATGAGAGTAATGGTGGGTGTGTGACACCACGGTGGGGGATGGGGGGGTCTCTGTCAGGTTATGCACTAATATCATCAATCTTCCATCCCGCAGAGGTCATCGGTGTGGCTGAGCTGGTCAACAAAATTAATGGTCCTGGATTTACCAAATTTGATGAAGATTTGGCTACAGCCTTCTCCATTTATTGCGGGATCAGCATCGCTCACGTAAGATTTTATCTCTGGTGTGCGGGGAAGGTCCATGTTTTATATTGATTTGCGGATATTAATCTATCCATTTCTTTCCACCAGTCGCTGCTGTATAAGCAGGTGCGAGAAGCCCAGTTCAGGAGTCACCTGGCCAACGAGATGATGATGTATCACATGAAGGTATGGCCCAATATACGGCAAGCTACCAGTGGCAGCCACTAGGTGGCGCTGTGCCATTAACACTCTGTAAGTGGCAATGTTATCCAGTGCCAGTATCACCCAGGTGTGTAAGGAAATGCCCCTTTAGGAGGTGTCGCCTTCTTTGCATTTCAGGTCTTGTCACATCTCCATTGGGTTCAGCCAGAACTTCCATGTTGTATCTCCTATGTCTTGTGTTTCGGACCACTGTCTTGCTGGTTGAAAGTTCAATGACATCTCTGCTTGTCTCTGGATCAGCACACTCGGATGCCTCCACCACCACCATGCATGATGTAGGATAGTCCTACTGGATTTACACTAAACATAATAGTAATCCATAACGCACGTCCACTTCTGACCCCTCTGTCCACAGGACGTAATTCCAGAGGTATCAGAGGTCATCCAGGCATTTATTACAGATGTGATCCAGGCCTTTGACATTCCTCTTGGATAGCAGTGGTCTCCTCAAAGAGAACCCATTTAGGAAGTCACAGATCTTGCGAAAAGAACATCCAATGACCCTCAGTCAAGGTTTAAAAAATGGGAGTCATGAGAGACCACAGCTGAGGCTGGAGCTTTCTGGATGTTCTGTGGCTTCCAGAAGGACGTTCCTGAGAGCAGTCGTAGTCATTTGGGCAGCCAGACACTTCTGGGAAGATTCACCTTTGCTCCAGGTCTTCTCTCCAAAAAGCCTGAAACTGCCTTTTCCAGATTTCTGCTTGCTGGCAGTAAATTGGAACATTCCTGGTTACATTCAGAGGCAGTAAACCTGTCTATAGTGTCCTTCTCTCAGCAGAGAGGTGGATACAATTGTATCTAGCACCTAGCGCTCATTTCTCTTGGCCCTACCGCCGTCCCCGCTTGTCACTAGGTCTCGCCGCCTGAGGCAGCCACCTCACCTGGCCTCATTGGAGGTGCACCCCTGTCTGTAAGCTAAGACTGCAGGAGGATACATTGTAGCAAAGTAGCAGAGAGAATTGATACAACTGTATGCACGTCTCAGCTGAGAGCAGGGCTTGTTGTGTATGGAAACAAGAGCACACACATTCACTGACAACCAGCTGAGGTTTTGACAGCGGTGTAGAAAGGGAAGTATTAAGGGTGCCTGACTTCTCCTGTTTATTTTATTAATGATAGAAAATTTTTGAATCTATAAAAAAAAAAAAATATATATATATATATATATATATATATTTTTTTTTTACAGATAAAAAAAAATTGAAATATTTTTTATTTTTTTTTAATCACTGATAAAACATGGATAGTTTTATTATTTTTATTAGTTTATTTTCTAAAGACAGACATATAACAAATGTGGATTTTTGACTGACAAGAAAACTTTTTTTATGCTTTATTTTTTGCTAAAAATGAATACAGAATTTTTTAATAATAAATAATAAATAATATTTATATAATAATAAATAATAAATAATAAATCAAATAATAAAAACTAAGATTTAACATTTTACTTGTTTCTATCCCTTTTCCCTTGACATGACCTCCTCCTTCCATCAGCTCCCGCATCTGCCCATTTTTTCTTGGATCTTTTTCTTTCTCCTCTTCTCTTTGGGATGAGGTTTTTAGACGTGAACCTCAGAGACCAGTGAGATACAATGCGAGGATCAATCTGCAAAGCGTTTCCACTTCAATTCACTGAAAGCAAATTGCAGACTTTGCAGATTGAGGCTCCGGAGCAGCGGACGGCGGAGAGCACATGTCCAATCGCTCAGCTCCCTCATCTCCAGAGATGTAGCATGAAGCTCCTGGTCTCCATTGCAGAATGTGGGACTGACCCCCATAGACTACCATGTGCCTTTTATTATACTGGTGTCTTACTAGGTGGATGATAGGTCCTTGGGCCCCTCTGACTCCAGGGCCCGGGGGGGTCTCGTTCCTCCAAAACAAAATGCAGTTTAATGTATAGGTTTTATCTGGTCAGTAGTGATGTCATCGGCATCACACATGGCAGTAGTGATGTCACTGTTACATGTGATTTCACTGGTATTGAATGGCAGTTCACCTGCAAGAACCGTTCTTTGTGTATGTGAATTGAATGTTGCTTGTGATTTGGGAATTGCCTCCATATAATGTGATACGCTGTGGCATTGTTTGGCTCCGGTTCTTGTAGGTGCAGTGTTTTGGTTTGGAGCAGATATACCAGTTATATAGGTACAATGTGATCGGGTGGACGGGCAGTTGTTATGCCACATTACATTAAGTTTTACCTTATACTGTGTGGTATATTTATTGGTCACTGGTGTTGCGTGGTAGTAGTGATGTCACTGGTGTTACATGGCAGTAGTGATGTCACTGGTGTTACGTGGCAGTAGTGATGTCACTGGTGTTACGTGGCAGTAGTGATGTCACTGGTGTTACGTGGCAGTAGTGATGTCACTGGTGTTACATGGCAGTAGTGATGTCACTGGTGTTACGTGGCAGTAGTGATGTCACTGGTGTTACGTGGCAGTAGTGATGTCACTGGTGTTACGTGGCAGTAGTGATGTCACTGGTGTTACTTGGCAGTAGTGATGTCACTGGTGTTACGTGGCAGTTGTGATGTCACTGGTGTTCCGTGGCAGTAGTGATGTCACTGGTGTTCCGTGGCAGTAGTGATGTCACTGGTGTTCCGTGGCAGTAGTGATGTCACTGGTGTTCCGTGGCAGTAGTGATGTCACTGGTGTTCCGTGGCAGTAGTGATGTCACTGGTGTTACTTGGCAGTAGTGATGTCACTGGTGTTACGTGGCAGTAGTGATGTCACTGGTGTTACGTGGCAGTAGTGATGTCACTGGTGTTACGTGGCAGTAGTGATGTCACTGGTGTTACATGGCAGTAGTGATGTCACTGGTGTCCCATCTGCTTGTAGTGATGTCACAGGGCATATTCTGGACTGGGAATGTTGGTAGTCACAGGTCTGGGCTTCTTCTGTGGATCCCTGGGGAGATGTTCTGATCACGTAATAATCTGCACGTTGTTATCTGTTCCAGGTTTGCGAAGAAGAAACCAAGAAACTGGAAAGTAACGGAATTCCACTAGTTTATAAAATTGATCCAAATTTTGCCAATTTCAGCTACACCCCCCGATCTCTCCCTGAGGATGATACCACTATGGTGAGTCACGGGAGACAGTAACCAACCTGTGATCTTCTCATGTGACCAGTGAATCCCCATATAACCAGTATAACTCCATATCACCAGTACACCCCCATGCAACCAGTATGACTCCATATAACCAATACTCATACATGTCAGCAGTACATCCACATGTAACCAGTACACCTCTCTATAACCAGTACACCTCTCTATAACCAGTACACCTCTCTATAACCAGTACACCTCTATATAACCAGTAAAACTCTCTATAACCAGTACACCTCTCTATAACCAGTACACCTCTCTATAACCAGTAAAACTCTCTATAACCAGTATACCTCCATATAACCAGTACACCCCCATGTAACAGTTTGGTGTTTATTCACATAAGGAACCGTCCAGTTTAATGTTATTAGACCAAATCTCCATACACAAGACCACCCTGGTGAGGGGACCCCCTTTAAGGGCCACATACATTACTAGGTATGAAGGAGCATGTGGTCATACAGGGTGGGGGGATCATGTGGTCATGTGAGACAGCGGATCAGCCACGTGGGAGGGGGTGACATAGGGAAAGCTGCACTGCCCCGTACTGTATGTATGGAAAAGAGGTCCCCCGGCAGGAAATCACAGGACCCCAGGAAAATGTGGGAAAAATCAGTGCCACATAGTGTACACATAAAAGTGCAATAAAGTACATAAATAATACCGCCATAAAGTGTCCAAATATCCGCGCCATACCATGCACACAGAACACTTATAATACCGCGCTGCACTCCGTTCACGCTCCAGTCGAGCGGTAGTATTTCGGAGGGTTGTGGCACCGTCCCCCTCCCGTGCCTGTATTTGTAGCATTAGTTTAACCCCTTCAGAACCGGTTTCATCGCGCAGCTGCCGTCGGCTCGGGAATCACAATGTGCGGCCCCCAAGGAGGATAAAGCCTGACACGTGTCGTCCCACACTCTGCCAGCAGATGGCGACGGAGCACTGTCATAACTGAATGAGAATCCGAGACCATCCCCAATGAACCATTGCTGCATGTCTCATGTGTGACACACGTGTGTCTTCTGTGTAATGATGTGACCCGTGTCCACGTCCGCTCCTTGCAGGCCACGCTCAGTATGTTTGAAGACATGGGCTTTATCACCAACTACAAGATTGATCGGATGACACTCATCAGGTAAGTACATGACATGTTACCATCAGCACCCTCCCTCAGGGACCCCCCTATAAAGCGCTCCCCAATCTGGGAGGAACCTACATCCGGAGCTCCCAGTGCCATGAATAGAATGCAAGAAATACAGTGAACACTGACACTGGCACAGAAGAAAAAGAAAGAACTTTTGATTTTTCACAGTGACTCGTTTGACTTTTTAGATTTTGCCTTATGGTGAAGAAGGGGTACAGAGACCCTCCATATCACAATTGGATGCACGCCTTCTCTGTGACGCACTTCTGCTACCTGCTCTACAAGAACCTGGATCTCCTCAATTACTTAGAGTGAGTAACATTTCCTGTGCACCAGATGGCGCTATAATGCAGCATTTTACCAGAAGTCTGGATGTTACCACTAGATGGAGCCATAGTACAGCATTATACTAGAAGTCACACATCTGGATGTTACCACTAGATGGAGCCATAGTACGGCATTATATTAGAAGTCACACATCTGGATGTTACCACTAAATGGAGCCATAGTACGGCATTATATTAGAAGTCACACATCTGGATGTTACCACTAGATGGAGCCATAGTACAGCATTATACTAGAAGTCACATATCTGGATATTACCACTAGATGGAGCAATAGTACAGCATTATACTAGAAGTCACACAGCTGGATGTTACCACTAGATGGAGCCATAGTACAGCATTATACTAGAAGTCACATATCTGGATGTTACCACTAGATGGAGCAATAGTACAGCATTATACTAGAAGTCACACAGCTGGATGTTACCACTAGATGGAGCCATAGTACAACATTATACTAGAAGTCACATATCTGGATGTTACCACTAGATGGAGCCATAGTACAGCATTATACTAGAAGTCACACACCTGGATGTTACCACTAGATGGAGCCATAGTACAGCATTATACTAGAAGTCACATATCTGGATGTTACCACTAGATGGAGCCATAGTACAGCATTATATTAGAAGTCACATATCTGGATGTTACCACTAGATGGAGCCATAGTACGGCATTATATTAGAAGTCACACATCTGGATGTTACCACTAGATGGAGCCATAGTACAGTATTATACTAGAAGTCACACATCTGGATGTTACCACTAGATGGAGCCATAGTACAGCATTATACTAGAAGTCACATATCTGGATGTTACCACTAGATGGAGCCATAGTACAGCATTATACTAGAAGTCACACATCTGAATGTTACCACTAGATGGAGCCATAGTACAGCATTATACTAGAAGTCACACATCTGGATGTTACCACTAGATGGAGCCATAGTACAGTATTATACTAGAAGTCACACATCTGGATGTTACCACTAGATGGAGCCATAGAACAGCATTATACTAGAAGTCACACATCTGGATGTTACCACTAGATGGAGCCATTTTACAGCATTATACTAGAAGTCACACATCTGGATGTTACCACTAGATGGAGCCATAGTACAGCATTATACTAGAAGTCACACATCTGGATGTTACCACTAGATCTGGCATGTCCAAACTGCGGCCCTCCAGCTGTTGCAAAACTACAACTCCCAGCATGCCTGGATAGATTACAGCTATTGGGGCATGCTAGGAATTGTAGTTTTGCAACAGCTGGAGGGCCGCAGTTTGGACATGTCTGCACTAGATGGAGCCATAGTACAGCATGATACTAGAAGTCATACATCTGGATGTTACCACTAGATGGAGCCATAGTACAGCATTATACTAGAAGTCACACATCTGGATGTTACCACTAGATGGAGCCATAGTACAGCATTATACCAAAAGTCACACATCTGGATGTTACCACTAGATGGAGCCATAGTACAGCATTATACTAGAAGTCACACATCTGGATGTTACCACTAGATGGAGCCATAGTACAGCATTATACCAAAAGTCACACATCTGGATGTTACCACTAGATGGAGCCATAGTACAGCATTATACTAGAAGTCACATATCTGGAGGTTACCACTAGATGGAGCCATAGTACAGCATTATACTAGTAGTCACATATCTGGATGTTACCACTAGATGGAGCCATAGTACAGCATTATATTAGAAGTCACACATCTGGATGTTACCACTAGATGGAGCCATAGTACAGCATTATACTAGAAGTCACACATCTGGATGTTACCACTAGATGGAGACATAGTACAGCATTATACTAGAAGTCACACATCTGGATGTTACCACTAGATGGAGCCATAGTACAGCATTATACTAGAAGTCACACATCTGGATGTTACCACTAGATGGAGCCATAGTACAGCATTATACTAGAAGTCACACATCTGGATGTTACCACTAGATGTAGCCATAGTACAGCATGATACTAGAAGTCACACATCTGGATGTTACCACTAGATGGAGCCATAGTACAGCATTATACTAGAAGTCACACATCTGGATGTTACCACTAGATGGAGCCATAGTACAGCATTATACTAGAAGTCACACATCTGGATGTTACCACTAGATGGAGCCATAGTACAGCATTATACTAGAAGTCACACACCCTGTGTCTCACCACTAGATGGAGCCATATTACAGCATTATACTAGAAGTCACACATCTGGATGTTACCACTAGATGGAGCCATAGTACAGCATTATACTAGAAGTCACACATCTGAATGTTACCACTAGATGGAGCCATAGTACAGCATTATACTAGAAGTCACACACCCTGTGTCTCACCACTAGATGGAGCCATAGTACAGCATTATACTAGAAGTCACACACCCTGTGTCTCACCACTAGATGGAGCCATAGTACAGCATTATACTAGAAGTCACACACCCTGTGTCTCACTACTAGATGGAGTCATTGTTCAAACAGTTGTGCACTTTTAATTTAGAAGTCATACTTCCTGGATGTTACCACTAGATGGAAACATAGAACAGCATTATATTAGAAGTCGCACATCCAGGGTGCTGCCACTAGATGGCGCTATAGTGCATATTACACTATTATACTAGAAGTCACACTTCTTAGGTCTTACCACTAGATGGAGCCATAGTACAGCATTATACAAGGAGACACACATCCTGGGTGCTACCACTAGGTGGAGCTATAGCACACACTGCAATAATATAATAGAGGTGCACATCCAGATTCTACCACCTGAAGGCGCTGTGGCATATGATATATTTTTGTTGATTTTATTGTCATTTATATGGGATTTGGTGACACTGTTACAGTTCATGATTCGCTAGACTGCGGCATTCTGTGTCCGTTTTTCTTTTTCTTTTTCAGGGACTTTGAAATTTTTGCCTTGTTTGTGTCGTGTTTGTGCCATGATCTGGATCACAGGGGGACGAACAATTCCTTCCAGGTGAACTCGGTAGGTTTCGAGGCGCTTGTGCCTCATACCTCGCCCTCCTGTCAGTCCTCTCTGTTATTCTGGCCTCTGGCTGATTTCAGCATCGTTCTTTTCCTTTTCATGTAGAAATCTGTTCTGGCCGGTCTGTACAGCTCCGAGGGCTCTGTGATGGAGGTGAGTAGACACTGCGCCCCCACATCCACCCCATGGGTCTTATAGGCGCCACTAAAATACCTCATGTTCTGTACTCCAGTCACATCCAAAGCTGCATTCTGCTGTAATCCACTGAAATCCTGTGATGTTTGATTCATTGCTGTACAGAAACTGATCCACCAGGGGGCAGCAGCAAGATGGGAAATCTTAACAGAAAACCAGCAGAATTAAGAATGCAGCTCTGGGTGTGACTTCAGACATGATATAAACTGTAATGAGGAATTTGTCTTCTTCCCGGCAGAGACATCACTTTGCTCAGGCCATTGCCATCCTCAACTCACAAGGGTGTAACATATGCGAACAGTTTTCACGGAGGGTGAGTACAAATAGACAGCGGGGGGGGGTTATTAGTGGAGGGGTCACTAGCATCATAGCTGTCACTTCTGTCACATAATGTAAGCGGTGATGTCACTTCTGTCACATAATGTAAGCGGTGATGTCACTTGTACAATATAATGTAAGCGGTGATGTCACTTCTGTCACATAATGTAAGCGGTGATGTCACTTCTGTCACATAATGTAACGGGTGATGTCACTTCTGTCACATAATGTAAGCGGTGATGTCACTTGTACAATATAATGTAAGCGGTGATGTCACTTCTGTAACATAATGTAAGCGGTGATGTCACTTCTGTCACATATTGTAAGCGGTGATGTCCCTTCCACGATATAATGTAAGCGGTGATGTCACTTCCACGATATAATGTAAGCGGTGATGTCACTTCTGTCACATAATGTAAGCGGTGATGTCACTTCTCTGATATAATGTAAGCGGTGATGTCACGTCTCTGATATAATGTAAGCGGTGATGTCACTTCTGTCACATAATGTAAGCGGTGATGTCACTTCCACGATATAATGTAAGCGGTGATGTCACTTCTGTCACATAATGTAAGCGGTGATGTCACTTCTGTCACATAATGTAAGCGGTGATGTCACTTCTGTCACATATTGTAAGCGGTGATGTCCCTTCCACGATATAATGTAAGCGGTGATGTCACTTCTGTCACATAATGTAAGCGGTGATGTCACTTCTGTCACATAATGTAAGCGGTGATGTCACGTCTCTGATATAATGTAAGTAGTGATGTCACTTCTGTCACATAATGTAAGCGGTGATGTCACTTCTGTCACATATTGTAAGCGGTGATGTCCCTTCCACGATATAATGTAAGCGGTGATGTCACGTCTCTGATATAATGTAAGCAGTGATGTCACTTCTGTCACATCATTTAAGCAGTGATGTCACTTCTGTCACATCATTTAAGCGGTGATGTCACTTCTCTGATATAATATAAGCGGTGATGTCACTTCTCTGATATAATGTAAGCGGTGATGTCACTTCTCTGATATAATGTAAGCGGTGATGTCACTTCTACGTTATAATGTAAGCGGTGATGTCACCTCTGTCACATAATGTAAGCGGTGATGTCACTTCTCTGATATAATGTAAGCGGTGATGTCACTTCTACGTTATAATGTAAGCGGTGATGTCACTTCTACGTTATAATGTAAGCGGTAATGTCACTTCTGTCACATAATGTAAGCGGTGACGTCACTTCTCTGATATAATATAAGCGGTGATGTCACTTCTGTCACATAATGTAAGCGGTGATGTCACTTCTACGTTATAATGTAAGCGGTGATGTCACTTCTACGTTATAATATAAGCGGTGATGTCACTTCTGTCACATAATGTAAGCGGTAATGTCACTTCTGTCACATAATGTAAGCGGTGATGTCACTTCTGTCACATCATTTAAGCGGTGATGTCACTTCTCTGATATAATATAAGCGGTGATGTCACTTCTGTCACATAATATAAGCGGTGATGTCACTTTTGTCACATAATATAAGCGGTGATGTCACTTCTATGATACAATGTAAGCGGTGATGTCACTTCTGTCACATAATGTAAGCGGTGATGTCGCTTTTATGATATAATGTAAGCGGTGATGTCACTTCTGTCACATAATGTAAGCGGTGATGTCACTTCTGTCACATAATGTAAGCGGTGATGTCACTTTTATGATATAATGTAAGGGCTAATGTCACTTCTGTCACATAATGTAAGCAGTGATGTCACTTGTGTCTCTTCCTGCAGGATTATCAGAGGATGCTGGATCTCATGCGAGACATTATCTTGGCCACAGATTTGGCGCATCACCTTCGTATCTTCAAAGAGCTTCAGAAAATGGCGAATGGTGAGGAGCGCCCCCTGCTGTGCCGTCAGCTGACTGCACCTTCCCCAAAGATTATACACATAGTAAAGAAGAAAATCCACCACATCAGTAAATCCCAGAAAACAGGAGTGAGGTGTCGCTGCTCTTCCTGTCCACTAGAGGGAGTGAGCGCAGGGGGTTTACCATATGGCACCCACATATCCCGCTGCGCAGTACACCCGTTGTACTGCTGTATAACAATTAGTGATGAGCGGGAGGTGCCATATTCGATTTCGCGATATTTCGCGAATATTCTAATGAATATTCGTGTTATATTCGTCGAAATCGAATATTCGTAATTATTTCAATTATCGCGAATAATATCCGAAATTTTTTTTCGCGTATTGCGATTATTTATCTTGATAGTATAAGGCAACATTCCTATGCTAATTGACTATGGCTAGGCTAATATGTGTATTTTACGAAATTTCGTGATTGCTCTAACTTCGTCTTTTAGAATATTCGTAATATTCTAAGAGACGAAGTTAGAGCAATATTAAGAACATTTTCAAAAGCCGAAATTGCGATGCGAGTAATATAATACGAAATAATCGCATGAAGATTTCAACTTAGCACTGCTATATTCCACACTAGGCTAGAATATGGAATATAGCAGTGCTAAGTTGAAATCTTCATGCGATTATTTCGTGTTATATTACTCGCATCGCAATTTGTGAAATTTCGTAAAATACACATATAGATTAGATTGTAATTTAGCTAATATGGAATATAGCAGTAAGTTGAAAACGGGCACTGACTGGAGCAGCCAGGAATCCAAAGGACAGGTAAGAACAACTTTAGGGAAGTGGGAAAGAAAAAAATATAGTAATAAAAAAAAAAATTCGCGAATATATAGAACGATATTCTAAATATTCGCGAAATCTCGAAATTGCGATATTCGAGAAAAAAATTCGCAATTCGAATATTCGCGCTCAACACTAATAACAATGCCTGTTCCCTGCAACTCTCAATCCTATCTCTTCACCTCACCCACAATGCATCGCTCCTCACCTCTGTCCCAGGAGCTGACAATCAAACTTCCCAGTCAGGCACACAATGTATTACTGGCGTCATCCGTATCCCTGGGAGCTCACATTCTAATGTTATTATTAGAGATGAGTGACTTTCCACTCATGAAATTCGTTCACGCTCCGTTTACTGGTAAAGGGTGAATTGTGTTACGGATTCTGTTACCACGGACCATAACGCAATTCTATGATGGAATGCAGATAGAGGCTGAAAAACGGATCCGTCCGGTTTCAGTTATGCAGGAGAGGATACAGAGAGACGTCTGCTCCGACCCCTGTGTCATCGTTATGATTCATTATATCTGTTCTCTTCATGAAGCCGCACATGATACAATGTAACAGGATTATGCTATTAGATATCACATATCTCCCTCTAGTGGTCACAATTAGAACTGTAAATAAATGTGTGATCACCACGGTGAGTGCAGCTCTGGAGAATAATACAGGATCTAACTCAGGATCAGTGCAGGATAAGTAATGTATGTACACAGTGACTCCACCAGCAGAATAGTGAGTGCAGCTCTGGAGTATAATACAGGATCTAACTCAGGATCAGTGCAGGATAAGTAATGTATGTACACAGTGACTGCACCAGCAGAATAGTGAGTGCAGCTCTGGAGTATAATACAGGATGTAACTCAGGATCAGTACAGGATAAGTAATGTATGTACACAGTGACTGCACCAGCAGAATAGTGAGTGCAGCTCTGGAGTATAATACAGGATGTAACTCAGGATCAGTACAGGATAAGTAATGTAATGTATGTGCACAGTGACTGCACCAGCAGTATAGTGAGTGCAGCTCTGGAGTATAATACAGGATGTAACGCAGGATCAGTACAGGATAAGTAATGTAATGTATGTACACAGTGACTGCACCAGCAGTATAGTGAGTGCAGCTCTGGAGTATAATACAGGATGTAACGCAGGATCAGTACAGGATAAGTAATGTATGTACACAGTGACTGCACCAGCAGAATAGTGAGTGCAGCTCTGGAGTATAATACAGGATGTAACTCAGGATCAGTACAGGATAAGTAATGTAATGTATGTACACAGTGACTGCACCAGCAGTATAGTGAGTGCAGCTCTGGAGTATAATACAGGATGTAACGCAGGATCAGTACAGGATAAGTAATGTATGTACACAGTGACTGCACCAGCAGAATAGTGAGTGCAGCTCTGGAGTATAATACAGGATGTAACTCAGGATCAGTACAGGATAAGTAATGTAATGTATGTACACAGTGACTGCACCAGCAGAATAGTGAGTGCAGCTCTGGAGTATAATAAAGGATGTGACTCAGGATCAGTACAGGATAAGTAATGTATGTACACAGTGACTGCACCAGCAGAATAGTGAGTGCAGCTCTGGAGTATAATACAGGATGTAACTCAGGATCAGTACAGGATAAGTAATGTATGTACACAGTGACTGCACCAGCAGAATAGTGAGTGCAGCTCTGGAGCATAATACAGGATGTAACTCAGGATCATTACAGGATAAGTAATGTATGTACACAGTGACTGCACCAGCAGAATAGTGAGTGCAGCTCTGGAGTATAATACAGGATGTAACTCAGGATCAGTACAGGATAAGTAATGTAATGTATGTACACAGTGACTGCACCAGCAGAATAGTGAGTGCAGCTCTGGAGTATAATACAGGATGTAACTCAGGATCAGTAAAGGATAAGTAATGTATGTACGCAGTGACTGCACCAGCAGAATAGTGAGTGCAGCTCTGGAGTATAATACAGGATGTAACTCAGGATCAGTACAGGATAAGTAATGTATGTACACAATGACTGCACCAGCAGAGTAGTGAGTGCAGCTCTGGAGTATAATAAAGGATGTGACTCAGGATCAGTACAGGATAAGTAATGTATGTACACAGTGACTGCACCAGCAGAATAGTGAGTGCAGCTCTGGAGTATAATACAGGATGTAACTCAGGATCAGTACAGGATAAGTAATGTATGTACACAGTGACTGCACCAGCAGAATAGTGAGTGCAGCTCTGGAGTATAATACAGGATGTAACTCAGGATCAGTACAGGATAAGTAATGTATGTACATAGTGACTGCACCAGCAGAATAGTGGGTGCAGCTCTGGAGTATAATACAGGATGTAACTCAGGACCAGTACAGGATAAGTAATGTATGTACACAGTGACTGCAGCAGCAGAATAGTGAGTGCAGCTCTGGAGTATAATACAGGATGTAACTCAGGATCAGTACAGGATAAGTAATGTATGTGCACAATGACTGCACCAGCAGAATAGTGAGTGCAGCTCTGGAGTATAATACAGGATGTAACTCAGGATCAGTACAGGATAAGTAATGTATGTACACAGTGACTGCACCAGCAGAATAGTGAGTGCAGCTCTGGGGTATAATACAGGATGTAACTCAGGATCAGTACAGGATAAGTAATGTATGTACACAGTGACTGCACCAGCAGAATTGTGAGTGCAGCTCTGGAGTATAATACAGGATGTAACTCAGGATCAGTACAGGATAAGTAATGTATGTACACAGTGACTGCACCAGCAGAATAGTGAGTGCAGCTCTGTAGTATAATAAAGGATGTGACTCAGGATCAGTACAGGATAAGTAATGTATGTACACAGTGACTGCAGCAGCAGAATAGTGAGTGCAGCTCTGGAGTATAATACAGGATGTAACTCAGGACCAGTACAGGATAAGTAATGTATGTACACAGTGACTGCAGCAGCAGAATAGTGAGTGCAGCTCTGGAGTATAATACAGGATGTGACTCAGGATCAGTACAGGATAAGTAATGTATGTACACAGTGACTGCACCAGCAGAATAGTGAGTGCAGCTCTGGAGTATAATACAGGATGTAACTCAGGATCAGTACAGGATAAGTAATGTATGTACACAGTGACTGCACCAGCAGAATAGTGAGTGCAGCTCTGGAGTATAATACAGGATGTGACTCAGGATCAGTACAGGATAAGTAATGTATGTACACAGTGACTTACTTTGTGTATAACTCGTGTGTGTGGATTGTTGGGTGGGATGTAGTTATTTGGGATAATCTTTCTTATGGGGGGGGGGGGCTTGTGGTCGGTCTCTCTTTCGGCTATTCTCCCAGCTCCTCATACACCCGTACACTTGGTTCAGGGTGAGAAATGATCCGGGCTGGATTACTGATATGGCAGTCAGTGCTGTGGTCGAGGTGGTGACTGGAGATTTTCTTCAGTGGAAAGTGACTGAATTTAGTGACAAATATATGACAGAGCAGCGTCAAGTAAAAGTCTAGGACATGTGGGACCTGGGTGAGGGTTCTATTACAGATGGAACCAGAGGCATCCGGGATCCAGAGATGACCTTCTAGAGGACACGGCTGTTCCCGGTGACACTTAGAGGGAAGATGCACTGTGGCCCTCAGCTGGACGAGGGACCCCATGTCTGCGCCCCACATCATCCACATTGATTGGTATCTTCTTGTATTGCAGATGGTTATGATCCCAAAAACAAACACCACCACAACCTCCTGATCTGCCTTCTCATGACCTCGTGTGACCTCTCAGATCAAACCAAAGGCTGGACGACCACCAGAAAGATTGCGGTGAGTCCTCCCAATACAGGAAGAGATGCCACTTATGTCTCCATTGTATCATATAATAACTACCATATCCGCTCCTGAAATACTCTGTGCTGCCGGTCAGGAGCTTTGTGTCTACAAGAAAATGAATGTTGAATTCTCATTATCTGTCATTTCAGGAGCTGATCTACAAAGAATTCTTCTCTCAGGGAGACCTGGTATGTGATAGGGGGACTCCACCCGTGAGATGTTAGGGCACACATGACACATACATGACCTCCGCCTGATACAGTGTATGCACATACCCACTCCACCCAACATCTGAAGGAACACTTCTCCACCCAATATATGGACAAACACCATCTCCACCCAATGTATGGACAGTAACTATCTCCACCCAATGTATGGACAGACTCTACCTCCACCTAATGTATGGACAGACTCTATCTCCTCCTAATGTATGGACTGACACTATCTCCACCCAATGTATGGACAGACTCTACCTCCACCCAATGTATGGACCGACACTACCTCCACCCAATGTATGGACAGACACTACCTCCACCCAATGTATGGACAGACACTACCTCCACCCTATGTATGGACAGACACTACCTCCACCCAATGTATGGACAGACACTACCTCCACCCAATGTATGGACAGACTCTACCTCCACCCAATGTATGGACAGACACTACCTCCACCCAATGTATGGACAGACACTACCTCCACCCAATGTATGGACAGACACTACCTCCACCCAATGTATGGACAGACTCTACCTTCACCCAATGTATGGACAGACTCTACCTCCACCCAATGTATGGACAGACACTACCTCCACCCAATGTATGGACAGACACTACCTCCACCCAATGTATGGACAGACTCTACCTCCACCCAATGTATGGACAGACACTACCTTCACCCAATGTATGGACAGACACTACCTCCACCCAATGTATGGACAGACACTGTCTCCACCCAATGTATAGACAGACACTACATCCTCCCAATGTATGGACAGACACTGTCTCCACCCAATGTATGGACAGACACTACCTCCACCCAATGTATGGACAAACACTGTCTCCACCCAATGTATGGACAGACACTTTCTCCACCCAATGTATGGACAGACTCTACCTCCATCCAATGTATGGACAGACACTACCTCCACCCAATGTATGGACAGACTCTACCTCCACCCAATGTATGGACAGACACTACCTCCAGCTCTGACTGGTTTATGTTTACACTCTTACTGCTCCTTGTCTGCAGGAGAAAGCCATGGGGAACCGGCCGAGCGAGATGATGGACCGTGAAAAGGCGTACATCCCTGAACTGCAGATCAGCTTCATGGAGCACATTGCCATGCCCATCTACAAGTGAGTGTGACGTCATGATGACATCATCAGCTCAGTGGACACTTTTTCTGACCGCTTCCTTCTGTCATTCATGAATTGTTTCCATGGTGTGTGAAATTTAAGGGGAACTGATAAGTTAAATATTAACCCCCATATATTATGCCATAAACTCTGGTCACATCCAGAGCTGCAGTCAGAATTCAGCTTTTTTCCTGTTAGCTCTCAGATTGCCTAATTTAGGATCTCACTGCTGCCCCCTGATGGCTGTATGTGGGTCACACGCTGCTGTGCTGTGTGCATGAAATAAAGCGCTTACACCAGGAGCTGTACAGCAGTGTGATGCAGACAAAGCCTTGTGAATGCAGCTTTGGCAGTGACTGGAGTAATAGATATATTGATGATGTAATTTGGGATCGATCCTTCTGAAGTGGTCTCCATTGTGAAACTACAACTCCCAGCATGTAAGAGCAGTCGCTGCAGCTTGTGGAGTGTACGAGGTATTTATATACACATTTTTCTGCTGTGCTCTGTGTCTAGGCTGATGAAGGACCTGTTCCCCCGCTCCGCCGAGCTCTACGAGATTGTGGCTTCTAACCGAGTGAAGTGGAATCGGGTGTCCCACAAATTCACCATCCGGGGTCTGCCCAGCAACAACTCGCTGGATTTCCTGGATGAAGAATATGACATTCATGATAGTATGGACGAGGACTATAATAAACTCAATGGTAGCCTGGACACGAAGGGAGTGAACGGATCGGCAGAGTGACCACACACGGCACAGACCCCCTATATATACATATATCTATATCTCCAGTGTGAGGCCCATCGATTGTGCACAAATTCTCCAGGTTGTTTTGCCGTCAGTGTGCAGTGCAAAGTAAGTTACACCAGATGGCGCTGTGGAGCCGTCCCTGCTCGCCAAAGCCAGGGCCACGCGGAATGATCCACCCTGCGAATCCCGCCTCAAAGTCGTGCGCACAAAACCTACAGAGGTGGAACATTCCCCAAGCTTTAGATAATTTTCTGCAAACGAATAAGAGATTTAGTTATTCGGGGTCCCACTGCTGCTGGCGTGTGAAATGGAGCGCCGCGCCGCTGATCTCATCCACATATCGCGTTGAGTAACTTTGTAAATATTTTGCGTTACTGATCTTCTTCCTAATTCGAATTTTGTCAAGTCTCCGCACACATCCAAAGCTGCATTTACTATTCTCCTAGGTACCACTTGGGATTCATCAGGACTGTGTAGGTCAGATTACTGCGCAGCACCAGGGCTAGACACTACATCTCCTGCAAGGCAGTGCAGCAGGGCATGTGGTGTGGAGACACTGAACCAGCAGCGATTAGAGATGAGATCCAAGGTCTTACAGCCTGACAATTCATGATGAATTATGATTTCAGCTCTGGATGTAAAATATAATGGAGCTGTTCAGTTATCGCTGCAGCTCTGGATGAGATTGGAGTACAAGACTTGATGTAATTCTAGATCAGTATAAAGCAAGAAGTGTTCCTTTAAAATGCTGGCCACAGTGACAACCGCCCATCTGCTGCAGATGAGTAACTTGTGGGGGGTCTGTAGTCAGGGGGCCTGTCAGCAGCATGGGTGGGGAGCAATGATACTCAAGCTCAAAATACAGTATCACACAGGATAGGATTAGATACACGGCTCAGCAGGCAGTATCACACATGATGGGCTTAGATACACAGCTCAGCAGACAGTATCACACATGATAGGATTAGATACACAGCTCAGCAGACTGTATCACACAGGATAGGATTAGATACACAGCTCAGCAGACAGTATCACACAGGATAGGATTAGATACACAGCTCAGCAGACAGTATCACACAGGATAGGATTAGATACACAGCTCAGCAGACAGTATCACACAGGATAGGATTAGATACACGGCTCAGCAGACAGTATCACACAGGATAGGATTAGATACACAGCTCAGCAGACAGTATCACACAGGATAGGATTAGATACACAGCTCAGCAGACAGTATCACACAGGATAGGATTAGATACACAGCTCAGCAGACAGTATCACACAGAATAGGATTAGATACACAGCTCAGCAGACAGTATCACACAGGATAGGATTAGATACACAGCTCAGCAGACAGTATCACACAGGATAGGATTAGATACACAGCTCAGCAGACAGTATCACACAGGATAGGACTAGATACACAGCTCAGCAGACAGTATCACACATGATAGGCTTAGATACATGGCTCAGCAGATGGTATCACACATGGTAGGCTTAGATACAGCAGGACATTGCCCCTCGAGATCATGCCATCTGCACCCATTTCTCACCCTTCTAATTTTCTCCCATGGGGTCAGATGTCACCTTCTGTCTCCTAAAGGGAACCCGTCATCAACGTTATGCTGATCTCACTGAGGGCAGTATAACATAGTGACAGAAATGCTGATGTCAGCGCTGTGTCAGTCATCAGCTAAAGGTAAGTGGTTGGGGAGAACCAGCATCATAATCATTACAGCACAAATCCACCTGAGAAGAGTCAGATCCACCTGAGAAGAGTCAGATCCACCAGAGAAGAGTCAGATCTACCAGAGAAGAGTCAGATCTACCAGAGAAGAGTCAGATCTACCAGAGAAGAGTCAGATCTACCAGAGAAGAGTCAGATCCACCTGAGAAGAGTCAGATCCACCAGAGAAGAGTCAGATCCACCAGAGAAGAGTCAGATCCACCAGAGAAGAGTCAGATCTACCAGAGAAGAGTCAGATCTACCAGAGAAGAGTCAGATCTACCTGAGAAGAGTCAGATCTACCTGAGAAGAGTCAGCTCTACCAGAGAAGAGTCCTGGTTATTATAATCTCCTGCTCCCCCCATCTGCTGATGATTGTCTCCTAGAGAGATGGGGAGAAATCTCGGTATTAGACAGTCAGTCATCAGCAGGAGATCAGGGATCCATGAATACCCAGGACTCTTCTCCGGTGGCCGTGACTCTTTTCCAGGCCCAGTCTGCAATGATTGTGATGTTGGTTCTCGGCAACCACTTACTTTTAACTTATAAATGACAGACGCTGAGATCAACTCGCCTGTCTCTACGTTATTCTGCCGTGGTATGGGCAGCATAACGTTAATGACAGGTTCCCTTTAAAGCCACGTTACACTGATGATTTTGCCTTTACATGGTCTTCTGGCATTCCAGCGTGGCAGGTCAGTGGGACCCCTATATCCGCTATAATGAGGGGGCTGCAGTACTGCTTGGGTCATCCCATAGCTCCGAACCGCAGACACATTGCTGCATCTTAGGCCCCTTATGGCAGATGAGCGACAGCTCTGATCAGTCCTGCACACGTGGAATACCCCTTTAAGATGTGGCCCCTGCTGTGGGTGGTAAGGGGCATTACTCCTGTCCCCGGAGCAGCCGGTATGTATAAGTAACACACAGACCCCCCATGTACCCTGTATGGGGGCCTCACATGGGGTCAGGTTTACAAGTAAATGTCCATTGTGTTTCTATTTTTCCAAGGGCTATTAATGTTGAGGAGACAATGTAGCAATTTTCTTGTAACACTTGATCCGGAAATCAGAAATTAAAGGACATTCCTGGGGGTGATGAGGACCACTTACCGAATACCCTCTCTGGTAAAGGGCACATGGCCACCATGACATGGAGACAAACACGAATCCCCCCCCCCCCCCCCCTGCTGTGAGAGATCATCTCCTGAGATACAGCCTGTATTATACTCCAGAGCTGTAGCCACCCCTGCAGAGCTGAAATCTACCAGTATTCAATCAGACCATGTTCTGGTGCTTTGATGGCACAAATAAGATAAGTACAATGTTTCTGTCTTATATCTTGCTGACTGTCTCCAGTAACAACCAGTATAGTTGTGAGTGCAGCTCTGGGGTGAAATACAGGATGAAACTCAGGATCAGTACAGGATAAGTAATGTATGTACACAGTGACTGCACCAGCAGAATAGTGAGTGCAGCTCTGGAGTATAATACAGGATGTAACTCAGGATCAGTACAGGATAAGTAATGTATGTACACAGTGACTGCACCAGCAGAATAGTGAGTGCAGCTCTGGAGTATAATACAGACTGTAACTCAGGATCAGTACAGGATAAGTAATGTATGTACACAGTGACTGCACCAGCAGAATAGTGAGTGCAGCTCTGGAGTATAATACAGGATGTAACTCAGGATCAGTACAGGATAAGTAATGTATGTACACAGTGACTGCTCCAGCAGAATAGTGAGTGCAGCTCTGGAGTATAATACAGGATGTAACTCAGGATCAGTACAGGATAAGTAATGTAATGTATGTACACAGTGACTCCACCAGCGGAATAGTGAGTGCAGCTCTGGAGGATAATACAGGATCTAACTCAGGATCATTACAGGATAAGTAATGTATGTACACAGTGAGTCCACCAGCAGAATAGTGAGTGCAGCTCTGGAGGATAATACAGGATGTAACTAAGGATCAGTACAGGATAAGTAATGTATGTACACAGTGACTGCACCAGCAGAATAGTGAGTGCAGCTCTGGAGGATAATGCAGGATGTAACTCAGGATCAGTACAGGATAAGTAATGTAATGTACACAGTGACTCCACCAGCGGAATAGTGAGTGCAGCTCTGGAGTATAATACAGGATGTAACTCAGGATCAGTACAGGATCAGTAATGTATGTACACAGTGACTGCACCAGCAGAATAGTGAGTGCAGCTCTGGAGTATAATACAGGATGTAACTCAGGATCAGTACAGGATAAGTAATGTATGTACACAGTGACTGCACCAGCAGAATAGTAAGTGCTGCTCTGGAGTATAATACAGGATGTAACTCAGGATCAGTACAGGATAAGTAATGTATGTACACAGTGACTGCACCAGCAGAACAGTGAGTGCAGCTCTGGAGGATAATACAGGATGTAACTCAGGATCATTACAGGATAAGTAATGTATGTACACAGTGACTCCACCAGCAGAATAGTGAGTGCAGCTCTGGAGTATAATACAGGATGTAACTCAGGATCAGTACGGGATAAGTAATGTATGTACACAGTGACTGCACCAGCAGAATAGTGAGTGCAGCTCTGGGGTATAATACAGGATATAACTCAGGATCAGTACAGGGTAAGTAATGTAATGTATGTACACAGTGACTGCACCAGCAGAATAGTGAGTGCAGCTCTGGAGTATAATACAGGATGTAACTGAGGATCAGTACAGGATAAGTAATGTATGTACACAGTGACTGTACCAGCAGAATAGTGAGTGCAGCTCTGGAGTATAATACAGGATGTAACTGAGGATCAGTACAGGATAAGTAATGTAATGTATGTACACAGTGACTGCACCAGCAGAATAGTGAGTGCAGCTCTGGAGTATAATACAGGATGTTACTCAGGATCAGTACAGGATAAGTAATGTATGTACACAGTGACTGCACCAGCAGAATAGTGAGTGCAGCTCTGGAGTATAATACAGGATGTAACTGAGGATCAGTACAGGATAAGTAATGTAATGTATGTACACAGTGACTGCACCAGCAGAATAGTGAGTGCAGCTCTGGAGTATAATACAGAATGTAACTCAGGATCAGTACAGGATAAGTAGTGAAATATATTTACAAAGTGACTCAACTCTTTATGTAGACTGTAGCTTTATATTTTGTAACATTCTTCATGTCCAGCTGACCTTGTGGACATCTATGGAGCATAGCCTGCTGGACATCTCCCCTTTCTTCATTCAGGACACCTACTGGCAACTTTATAACATTTTATATTTTCTCTTAAAGTCACAGTACCAGATATTTCCCAGCATGATAATTTGACTGAAAAGAAGGGCACAGCCCTCAGCCCTTTACAATTTTACTTTTTATACAATTCCAGATTTGCAGGTGATTGCTGAACTACAGATCCCAGCATGCCCTTTTTTAAAGCCAGGTTATCACCATTTTACCAATGGGGCTCTTACAGAGGCCTCGTTTTTACCATTAGAGAGGAATCTATTTTCTGTGAAGACTTTTACTCTACAGACGTGGCTTCTCACGATATCGCTGCGTAGGGCGCGGCGCGGCAGAGACCCCGGATAACGCTGTATATCAGGCAGGGGCCGGAGGGCGGAGCGCGCCTGGTGTCGCCGTTGCTGTGTGTTCACTGTGTGTATATAACTGTAGATGATGTAAAGCAGTGTGGTTGTAGGAGCCTCTCCGCTAACGTGTGAATCTCGGCTTATAGCGTCACCTCCGATGTCGTCTCATGAAGGGGAACAGGGCAAAGCTTGTTTTTATTTTTTCTCGTTTCCTAATAAATTTCATACACTGAAGTCGCCTCTGAGGTTGAATTTTTTCCTGGAGTCTGATTTGTCCCACAGATGGGAATGGGTGATCACATTCCTGCTGCTCCACCCATGACCAGCCTAGCCCCACCCCTGAAGAGCCTGCCTTCCCAGTGTCTCAGACAAATGCATGGCGCCAATAAATACAATGCCCTCCAATGACAGTGGCTTTCCATTTCTCACCATTTCAAGCTCTTGGCTTGCTGTCAGTGAATTTAAACATCCTGAGGGTGAGCGCTTGGTACCATGTACTGGTATAGGCCACAGCTATGAGCCTGGGCTCTAGAACAGAAGGGTCTATTTTGCTACAGGGAATTGTCTAGACCAGGGATGCC
Organism: Bufo gargarizans; assembly: GCF_014858855.1. NCBI lineage: Eukaryota > Metazoa > Chordata > Amphibia > Anura > Bufonidae > Bufo > Bufo gargarizans. The sequence goes on from NC_058082.1 coordinate 8,094,494, forward strand.
CAACCTGCCGTCCTCCTGCTGTTGCAAAACTACACCTCCCAGTATGCCTGGACAGCCTAGAGCTATTGGGGAATGCTGGGAGTTGTAGTTTTGCAACAGCTGGAGGGCTACCGGTTGAGCATCCGGGGTCTAGACTGATACATTGTAACAAAGCAGTTAGCCAGGGTCATAACTTGAAGCTCATAGGCTACCATGTGCCGTTTATAACACGGGTGGCGTCTGATCTGTCTGAGGAGCCGTGGGTTACACCCCTGTGATCAGCAGGACTAGGTCAGGGGGGTTTGCAGCCTCTCATAAAGCTTCTTGTAGACATTTGCATCTAATTTTTATCTCGCTCTGTAAATAGTTTTCGTTTTGTGTCTACAGCTCCTATGCAGCGCTATGTGTCTCAATGCGAACACGTAGGATAGCAAGAAGTGGGGAACAGAGTAACACAGGACTGTATAGTCCGACTACACAGGGTACATTCGTTGTCTGTTACCATGGAGACGCATAGCTCTGCCTAAGAGGCACAAAACAGTTGGAGTTTTTAATGTTTGCTGAATTTTGTCATTGAAGATGATACAAAAATGGTTGTGAGGATGGACGTCAGGGTCAGCAGCACCATGTAAACCCCGCCGAGTGGTCTGTTGGCCGAATAGGTGGAGGCTCAGGGTTGCAGGAATCTGGGATTGTCACATTCAATCTGGTCTTTGGCAAATAAATAAATAAAAATAAATGGCAGTAGTTGCACCTTGTACCACAAAATCCTTGATCCTGGAGCAAGATTCATGCCTGCTGCCAGCACAACACTGCCCGTGACATTGCACGCGATCGGTGCACAATCAAATCGTGAGGTATTCACCAATCAGGCTCTCTGATTTTGTAAAAAAAAATATGATTTTTCTGTGCTTTTTCATGTTGCCTCTATTTATAAATAAGTGAAATAAATAATAAAATACATTTTTATTAAAATAAAATGTCTAAAATATTGCAGTTTTCATGCTGGCCACTAGAGGGCCTAGGCTGAAACGTCCTGTTCTGCGCAGCTCACTTTACAGCCGTGCTGCAGAGAGGGAGTAAAGGTTTAATCAGTTTTGTTTTGCGCTCAGCATTTCGTTTTTTTTCATGCACGTGAAGAAAAACGGAAGAATAACCCTCAACGTCTCCAAGCAGCCATCAGTGAAAACGCATTGCATCCGGATGCGTTCCGTTTTTCACGCAGGCCCCATTCACTTCTATGGAGGGAAAAAACGCACATTATAGAAGATGCTGCGATTTTTCCTGAATGCAGAGATGAGGCGTGAAAAATGGCGCTCATGTGCACAGACCCATTGAAATGAACGGATCAGGATTCAATCCGTTTGCAACACACATCACGTCCAGACATCCAGGCCTAAGGCCTCGTCTACATAAGCGACTTTTCCGTCAGGGTGCGATGCGTGAAGCGAATGCGTTTTTTTTTTTCACGCATCATTCAGGAAGAATTTCAGAATCTTCCCTATTGTGGGATTTTCACGGAGCCCTGGGCCCCATAGAAGTAAATGGGGCCTGTGTGATAAACGGAAGACATCTGGATGCAATGCGTTTTTCACTTAGGATCGCTAGATGATGCCGTGTGTCATTCTTCCGTTTGGAAAAAACACAAACACTGAAAAAACTGTGTGCAAAACCATCAGATCCTGACACAATCCATATCGCCGCCCGCGCGGAAGACGACTTAGCGGGACTTTCCATGACAATATCTCTTCAGCTCGCTGCCACATTTTGCAGAATCTCTGGGTTTCTCATTGATGTTGAGATCTTGTTCACCCTTTTTATGGTTCTAGGATCCTGTCCGGGTTTTTTTGTGCATAGTCATCATCTGTCGTTCCTGTGGCCTTCGCTGCTCATCTGAGGAGGAAGTGGTCGCAGTTGCAGAGCGTGTGCTGCGTGCATCAGGAAGCTCTGACCAGGCGTCCGAATACCTGTGTGACCTAGTTACACAGTGTCCAATAGTTATATTGTCTCATATGTTTACATTGTGTCATATGTTGTAGTTACAAAGTGTCAACTAGTTACATTAGGAACAGCATAAAAAAGTTGCAAGAGCTTTTTTGTGACTTTTTTAAATACTCATGTGATAATATTCTGTTGCAGAGCCGCAGGGAGCGGTGGGTGCCCGGCGAGGGCCAGGACATCAGCCCCGAAAGATTTACCAACATTTCAATTTTTTACTCCTGGTTCATGCCTCGTCACAAATTAAAAGTGTCAATCGTCATCACAAAGGAGAAACAAAGACCGGCATTAAGCCCGGTCCTTGTAAATGACCCCCATTGTCTCATAAGGTTACATTGTGTCCTATGTTGTAGTTACATATGGAGGGCCATTTATTAAGAAGCCCATGGCATTAAAAAATCCCAGCTTTTATGCCATCCTCACCACGTGACAGGGGCCGGGACATCACCCCCCCAGCAAATTTGCTAACATTTATGCCAGGTGTAAAAGAGGAGTGAAAACTGCTGCAGTCAGGGGCTGGAGTAAAGTTCATTCCAGGCGCACGGACTGCCGGAGGAATACCTCGTCATAGATTAGTCACTCCGATTGGCAGTGCAGGGGCTAAAAAAGACTGGCGTATAAAGCCGGTTATTAATAAATGACCCGCACTGGAGGTTTTATATTCCCTGGTATTTTTTTATATATTGCAGCCTGCTCTCTGGGTGTGGAGTTTTTATTTTTTGGCCATTTTTTTCATAAACTTCTGTATAGAAATAAAAAATGTCTTTAAAATACAGCAAGTAAAAAAACATACATCTACAAACGCAATGATGCACGATTACAAGCCCAAAAAAAATGCCCTCAGCAAAGGGTGGTGTGCGGCCCCTTAGAGAGTTGTCTGGTGGCATTAGGAAACAGGACAACATTCAGACTAGACCATTAAAGCCTATGGACACCTTTGTAAATAATCACTTTTATTGAGTTTTACAAATGATACACACTTTAAAACCAGTGCACAGGTAGCAAAAATCCATCATAACAGTTAAGGTTACAAGTACAGAGGAAGATGGATCTACAGATAATATCTTTGTATGTGAATCAAAGAACTAATCGGTATATTGAACATAAGTGTGAACACGTCACTCAAGCCATGCAATAGTGTATTAGATATTCGGCGTGGAAAGTATCAGAGATTACGGGGTGTATAGTGGGTGAGTGAGCCAAGGGGCCCACGTTTTAATTCTTTTCTTGGGGTCAAGAATGGATGGCGGAAGGTGTCTTTCGTATCGGCAAGTTGCTATTGATCGTGAGAGCTACCTCTTGCATGGTTGGAGCAAGCTGTATAAAAATATCACATGACTTAACCTCTCAGGTGAACACCATAAAAAATTAAAAATTTAAACGGTGTAAAAAAAGCCATTTTTTGTCATCTTACATCACAAAAAGTGTAATAGCAAGCGATCAAAAAGTCATATACACCCCAAAATGCCAATCAAACCGTCATCTCATCCCACAAAAAATGAGACCCTACCTAAGATAATCGCCCAAAAACTGAAAAAACTATGGCTCTCAGAATATGGAGACACTAAAACATGATTTTTTTTTGTTTCAAAAATGAAATCATTGTGTAAAACTTACATAAATAAAAAAAAGTATGAATATTAGGTATCACCGCGTCCGTGACAACCTGCTCTATAAAAATGCCACATGATCTAACCTGTCAGAATGTTGTAAATAAAAGTGTAATATAGAGCAACCAAAAATCATATGTACCCTAAAATGGGGTCACTTATTTTGAAATTGTATCTCTATTTTCCATTAATTCTTGTGGAACACCTAAAGAGTTAACGATGTTTGTAAAATCAGTTTTGAATACCTTGAGGGGTGTAGTTTCTTAGATGGGGTCACTTTTTTGGAGTTTCTACTCTAGGGGTGCATCAGGGGGGCTTCAAATGGGACATGGTGTCAAAAAAACCAGTCCAGCAAAATCTGCCTTCCAAAAACCGTATGGCATTCCTTTCCTTCTGCGCCCTGCCGTGTGCCTGTACAGCGGTTTACGACCACATATGGGGTGTTTCTGTCATCGACAGAATCAGGGCCATAAATATTGAGTTTTGTTTGGCTGTTAACCCTTGCATTGTAACTGGAAAAAAAATATTCAAATGGAAAATCTGCCAAAAAAGTGAAATTTTGAAATTGTATCTCTATTTTCCATTAATTCTTGTGGAACACCTAAAGGGTTAATGACGTTTGTAAAATCAGTTTTGAATACCTCGAGGGGTGTCGTTTCTAGAATGGGGTCATTTTTGGGTGGTTTCTATTATGTAAGCTTTACAAAGTGACTTCAGACCTGAACTGGTCCTTAAAAAGTTGGTTTTTGAAAATTTCTGAGAAATTTCAAGATTTACTTCTAAACTTCTAAGCCCTGTAACATCCCCCAAAAATAAAATGTAATTCCCAAAATGATCCTAACATGAAGTAGACATATGGGAAATGTAAAGTAATAACTATTTTGTAGGTATTAATATGTATTATAGAAGTAGAGAAATTTAAAATATGGAAATTTGCTAGTTTTTCCCAATTTTTGGCAAATTTGGTATTTTTTTATAAATAAAAATTATTTTTTTTACTTCATTTTACCAGTGTCATGAAGTACAACATGTGACGAATAAACAATCTCAGAACGGCCTGGATAAGTCAAAGCGTTTTAAAGTTATCACCACATAAAGTGACACATGTCAGATTTGGAAAAAATGGCCTGGTCCTGAAGGGGTTAAGAGAGTTGGTCTGGTGGATACTTGAGTGAATCAACGCAATTAACATAAGAAAAACAATAACTGTATAACGTGTGAAATAGTGCGGTGTTACCCGTTTGTAGGTAGGAAGGGTGGAAAGTCCTTTCAATGAAGCCGAGAGTGTAAAGGCTGGCCGGTGGTGCAGGAGGGTGAGAGGACCGCACCCATGAAGAGAACATATTAAAGAGAGAAGAACCTTCATAAGTGCAAGTTGTGTGACCCAGTAGTTGTCACGCTCCCTAGGGGGGACGTACAGGAACTTTGAACCTGTAATAAAAGGTTAGACAGATTAAACAGGTTCAACAGGTGAGCGGAAGGGGCAAATATTCATCATATATTAGCAAATTCAGGAATTTGTGATCTCCAGTCATTATTTTCTTCATTGTGAAAATCGGCAATCAGAAAATTTGCGATAAAAATTCACAATCAACACTACTCCTAAAGTCAAAGATATTGCAGCCTTCTCATTGGCCCACAAGCCAGAAGCAGTGAGGGATTATGGGTACTGATGAAATAAAATCTAGAATATTCGCGATTACGAAGATAAAGCACTATATAATAGATATTTGCGAATTCTCAAAGTGCCAATATTCCCGATAAAAATTTTACGATTAGAATATTCCTGATCAACACTACAGGGGAGTAATGAATGAGGTTTCGCACGGTGTCTCAGGTTTTGCGGTTTCTTCTGTAGGACACGGCGGGAGATGCATAGGGTTCCCTTCTCCCGGGTCTGATGGTGGGATTCTCCACTCCTGAAGCAGTTTTTTGCCCTCTTCAAAAAGGGTGCGAACTGCGTGAAAGTGTCCATCTTTGGATATTAGTAGCTTTAAGGGAAAACCCCCATGGTACGCTATGTTGGAGTTGCGTAGTGATAATGTGATGGGCAGGAGGGATGTCCTCTGTCTCAAGGTAGATGCCGATAGGTCAATGAACATTTTCACTGACTGAAAAGGTGAAGGTAGAGTGCCAGCTTTCCTTGCTGCATACATAACAGCTTCTTTGACATGAAAGAAGTGGATCCTTGCTAGGGTGTCTCTGGGGACATCAGGGCCCAGGTGTTTTGGTTTGGGGACCCTGTGGGCCCTGTCTATAATTAGATCATGTTCTGTCAGTTCTGGGAAAAGCCTGCTGAATAACTTCTTTATGTAGGCAGAAAGGTCTTGGGGTTGTACCTCTTCAGGTATGCCTCTGAGTTTGAGGTTATTTCCGCGGGAGCGATCTTCAAGATCCGCCATTTGTCTTTTTATGGCTTCTACCTCTTCTGCCATGTCGTTATGAGCGTCTATTACTGCATTTTGGGAGGTAGCAAATTCACCCATTTTTGACTCCACATGTAGTACCACCTCCTGAGTTCTGGCAGACATCGGGTTAATCAAGGATACAATGTCCTTCTGCAGAGAGGTTTTTAGCGCCATCAACATCTGTTTTAAAGTTTCCTCTGAGGGCGGTTTATCGGAGGTTGGGAAACTGCTAAATGAATCTGTTTGTGAGCTAGGGTACATACTGGGCCCTTGTGAGGCACTGACCTGAGTAATGTCAGAAACATCCATCCGTGGCTTCTGTTTTTTAGGGCTGTCCGCTGCGGGTTGGTCTTGTTGGGCGCCATGATGGAAATCCGCTTCTGGTAGCGGAGGAGGTCTCGTGTCCTCTGGAGAAGGTAGGGTAATCTCTTGATAAAACAAAGAAAGAGTCCAAGTTCTTGCTGTTGAGCGTTGGAAGGGTTCTTTTATTCTTCCCCATGCTGTCACTGGGTGTTTTAGGATGATTTGCTGTGGGTTAGGTCGGTCAATGTGAAGGTTCTGCTGTGGTGCAGGAGCAGATCTCTCATACAACCATCACTCTCGGCTGTCAAGCAACGCCCCTGCTATGGACACCTTTGGTGCAAAAAATCTTTTTTTTCAATGTTGAACCCCTGTCTCTGTGCAGCCTTGAGTTTCTCTAGCAGCAGGCTCTGGATTTTCACTCTGTCAGCGGCTCCTTATCTCTGCTCTCTGCCGTTATAGATACTCATTATGGCTCAGCTCTTATCTTACTGATAAGAATGTGGCTTGAACAAGTGTTTATGGCCTCTCAGTAGTTTAGAGATAAGGTTTATTAGGGCACAAAGGGAAAGTAAAAAGTACCAGTCACACAGCTAGACAGTTAACCCTTTGTAACAGAACAGCTCAATATTTTTAATAAAGACCAATTAAATAAAGATTTTTAGTCTATAATGAGTAAAATGCAATACAAAAAAAATATTGCCCCCCGAATGTGAACATAGCCTTTTGTCACGTGGCGGAGGCCCAAGACAGACCTCCGGGACGTCATGCAAACAGGACACAGGAAAAACAGAGCAAGGACCCACAGAGAATGTAATTACAAGTGTAATAAAAGTACATGACAGTAAGCGGGTTAGGCAATAGTGGTAGCACTACCAAAAAACCAAGTGCACCGGCAGACCAGAGGCAAAACCCAGAGAGCGGAGAGACAGTGATCCCCGTTCTTCATAGAGCCCCTGGTGGGGTGAACTGGGCCGAGGGCTCACTGGTCGCACCTCCAGGAAGGTCCCGGTACACTTGTCCCCTACCTCTAGAGAACCAGGCTGGTGAAACCACCAGCGGAAACAGACACAGAACTGGAACCCAAGGAAACACAGCACATGGAACAGACAACAAGATGAACAGGAACCAGCACAGAAGCAGATGCCTGGACCCCAAGCGGAAGGAAGCATGGGGGTCTCAGGCAGAGCTGCACAAAGACTAGAGATTCTCCCTCCGGGGAAGCCAGGGACCCTCTCATTAAGGCAGGAGAAACACGGGAACAGAAGCAGAAAGGAACTAGAGGCAGACAAGAACAGACAAGGATTAGAAGCAGTAGGCACTGCCAGGCAGGCCATGGGACAGGACTACAATCAGATGCAGTTGCGCACTGCTAGGTGAAACAAGGAACAGACAAGGATAACAAACATCGTACAGGACAGGTACAGATCAGACAAGGACATAACAACATAGAACAGGTAACAACAACATCAGACAAAGCAGCAACAACGCATTACTAGGTGACACTGCAGTGACCAGAAACGGGTACGCTGATGCCACTTATGCAATGGGCCAGGATACGGGTGGATAATATTCTGTATTTGTTGTGACGCCAATTGCAGTGTGCACAGGGTACTATCCCAGGGCCCTTCCAAGGTGTTATAACCCGCGTCCCAGACTAGGAATGCCGGAGTGGTGTAATGGCCTATAATGTCTCAATAGGGTGGTGATAATTGTGTCAACGGTGTCTCCTACCTGGGTACGGCTGGACTCCTGGCTCACTTGCAATAAATTTGAGTGTAGTGATAGTAGGAGTAATAGAGGGATTTTGCAGCAGAAATAATGTCCAGATCTTTAAATGAAGTTCAAACGTTTCTTTACTGAAGATAACTTGTATGCAAGCAGAATACAGCTTTGGTCTCTGGTCCTAGCAGGTTTTAGCAATGGTTGGCAGGAATAAATACTTCTGCACTTTAAATGTGGGGAGCTTGCAGGATAAGTCGTCTGCTTGGTAGCTCTGTAATTGTGTCAGGAACTAATCTTCTGCACTTTTCTGTAACTTCTGCTTTGTGGGGACAGACTAGCTGAGGAGGAATGGCTTCTCCTAGGTCTCTGGACTTAACTCACAGATGATTTCAAAGGAGATGCTTTCTTCCTGGAACTCTGGAGATTGTAGTTAGTTTTCTGCTTCTTCATCCAGCTGAGGCTACAAGTGCTCAGCCTGGGTATATGATCAGGTCTCAGCCGAGACAAGATCCTTGCTGTCTTCCCTATGCAGGGGTTCTCCTGAACGCTATCACACACTAGCAGGGGGAAGGCTACACTGACTCTAACTTCCTTCTCCACCCATGCTTCAGGATGTGGGCACAGACCACTCCACTCACAGAGGGGGAGCTAAGCTGGAATAATCCATTCCAGCCTAGATACACTAAACTAGGACTTGTACCTGGCCAATGCATTGCTGCCACCTGCTGCTGAACCTGGAAAATTGCAAGAAACAATTACATTTAACATGGTTTTAGATGCACATTTGTGAAGACATAATATAAATTATATCAGATGACAATATACAGGCTCTTAGAAGATAGTAGCGGGGTAGAGGCGTGTAGTAACACAATTCTGGGGTGTTAAAACACCACAAACAAGGGCAGGTAGGAAACCCCCTGAGTCAGCAGTACGGTGCTACACCCAGTAAGGCATTGGACAAAAGACAGACTGACCCCAAGCCCCACAGCTTGCAGATAGATATAGCTGGATAACCCTGAGGGCACCTGATAAGCCACACCCAGGAACGGACCAGGGAAAGTTGAAATTTTGCCCATCTTACTTCCCAATAAAGGTAGTAAAAGTGATCAAAAAAGTCGTATGTACACCAAAATAGTACCAATCAAACCGTCACCTCATCCCGCAAAAAATGAGCCCCTACATAAGACAATGGCCCAAAAAATAAAAAAACTATGGCTCTCAAACTGAAACATGATTTTTTTGTTTAAAAAATGCTTTTTTATGTTAAACGTAAAAAAAATAAAAAAAGTAGACATATTAGGTATCACGACGTCCGTAGGAACCTGCTCTATAAAAATACCACATCACCTAAACCCTGAGGTGAACACCGTAAAAAAAATTAATAAAAACGGTGTAAAAAAAGCCATTTTTTGTCACCTTGCATCACAAAAAGTGTAATACAAGCAATCAAAAAGTCGTATGCCACCCAAAATAGTGCCAATCTAACCGTCAAATGACAAAAATGATACCCTACCTAAGACAATCACCCAAAAACTGAAAAAACTATGACTCTCAGACTATGAAGACACTAAAACATGATTTTTTTTTTGTTTCAAAAATTATATTATTGTGTAAAACTTAAAGAAATTAAAGAAATTATACATATTAGGTATCACCACATCCGTAACAACGGTCTCTATAAAAATATCATATGACATAACCCCTCAGGTGAACACTATCATAAAACTAAAATAAAAACTGTGCTAAAAAAACATTTGTTTTGTCACCTTATGTCACTAAAAGTGCAACACCAAGCGATCAAAAAGGCGTATGCCCCCCACAGTTGTGCCAATCTAACTGTCACCTCATCCCGCAAAAAATGATACCCTACATAAGATAATCGACCAAAAAATTAAAAAAAACTATGGCTCTCAGACTATGGAGACACTAAAACATGTTTTTTCTTTTTGTTTCAAAAATTATATTATTGTGTAAAATCTAAATAAATAGAAAAAAGTATACATATTAGGTATTGCCGTGTCCATAAGAACCTGCTCTATAAAATATCACATGACCTAACCCCTCAGGTGAACACTGTAAATTTTTTTTTATAAAAACGGTGTTAAAAAAGCAATTTTTTTGTTACCTTACATAACAAAAAGTGTAATAGCAAGCAATCAAAAAGTCATAAGCACCCCAAAATAGTGCCAATCTAACCGTCATCTCATCTCGCAAAAATGATACCCAACCTGAGACAATCACCTAAAAACTGAAAAAACTATGGCTCTCAGACTATGGAGACACTAAAACATGATTTTATTTGTTTCAAAAATGATATTATTGTGTAAAACTTAAATAAAATAAAACAAATATACATATTAGGTATCGCTGCGTCCAGAAGAACCTGATCTATAAAAATAGCACATGATATAACCTGAAAGATGAACGTTGTAAATAGTAAAAAATAAAAACGGTGCCAAAACAGCTATTTTGTATGGGGGGCATCTATGGGGGCATCTGTGGATGACGCACTGTTATGGGCATCTGTGGATGATGCACTGTTATTAACAGTGCATCATCCACAGATCGCCCCCATCACAGTATCATCCACAGATGCCCCCATAATAGTGTCATCCACAGATCCCCCCCTGGCCACCCATAACAGTGTCATCCACAGATATCCCCTTAATAGACTGTTAAGGGGATATCTGTGGATGACACTGTTATGGGTGGCCGGGGGGGATCTGTGGATGACACACATATATAGCAGCGCAAGCATCTTGTGCTATATATGTGTCACCATCCACATGATCCACAGATATCTTTCCCCCCCATAACAGTGTCCCTGACAGTGTCCCTATTGTAAGACGGACCCCGCCGTTCTTTATGTAAGTGAGCTACTGAGCTAGTAAATAAACTTGTGCAAAGTATGTACTAGTTACTATCTAATAATCTATCAGTATCACTAACTTACCGGGATGGGACAGTCAGGACTCCAGATAGTTCACAATTCACATCAGATTTTCTTTTTACAGACAGTGCACAAAAGGTAGAACACCAAAAAGAGAAAATAGGGCTCGCACTAAATAGTATTATGAATATATAAATTTTATTAGTGTCTCCATATGAGACAAATCACGATTAAAAATACATAGAAAAGAAGGATGATGGAAAATAAGCACACAGAGTGACATGGAGCACGACCAATATCTGAGATGGCAAATAATTACACACAATAAATATATAAATATAGCAATAAATGTGCATGTAAACCAAATAGATTATCAGAAATGCATATAGATAGGCAGAGCTGTACAGGCTGGGTAAGGATATCATGTAAAGTATAACCAAAGTGAACATATACAATGACAAGTGCAGATATGTTGGAATGGATAAGTAGCCAAAGCTGAGTAATTCATTATAAAGCCATAAATCAACTACCTGTATAGTGCTCCAGCAAACCCCGACGCACGTTTCACGCAAGGCTTCTTCAGGGGGAGGTGTGTGTGGACAAAAGACATCACATGATGTCATCACCAATCCATTCACTGGGCATGGGCAGCCACAGCCAACTTGGGCTCTGGGGCGGGCGGGCACGGGCAGGCAGGCTAGCTCCAGTCCCGCTCTTCAAACATTCAAACTAGGCGGCCGGCGGCAGCGTAACGTGACGTCACTCACTACGTCACACCGCATGCGCATGCTCCTCCCACTTTATTAATGAAGACGGAGCAGGTGCGTGACGTCAGAGTGAGTGACGTGGCCGGCCGCCGGGAGATGGAGTCACAGAGGCGCAGCACAGGAGCAGTGGGGGGGGACTGGATACATCTACTCTACAGACTCAGTATGTGTCTTTGATTGTGTCACTAGTGCGGGGCTGGTAGGCGGCACTGCAGGAGGCGGAGCACAGGGGTGTGATTAGGGTGTGATGTAGGCACACCCGGCACACCCCGGCCTCGACTCGAGCCATGAGGCGGCCCGGCCCACCGGGCAAATGCCCGGTCTGCCCAATGGCCAGTCCGGTCCTGGACAGTATATACTGTATGAGGCAGTGGAGAGGAGAGGTGGACAGTATATACTGTATGAGGCAGAGGAGAGGTGGACAGTATATACTGTATGAGGCAGCGGAGAGGAGAGGTGGACAGTATACACTGTATGAGGCAGTGGAGAGGTGAGGTGGACAGTATACACTGTATGAGGCAGTGGAGAGGAGAGGTGGACAGTATATACTGTATGAGGCAGTGGAGAGGAGAGGTGGACAGTATATACTGTATGAGGCAGTGGAGAGGAGAGGTGGACAGTATATACTGTATGAGGCAGTGGAGAGGAGAGGTGGACAGTATATACTGTATGAGGCAGTGGAGAGGTGAGGTGGACAGTATATACTGTATGAGGCAGTGGAGAGGAGAGGTGGACAGTATATACTGTATGAGGCAGAGGAGAGGAGAGGTGGACAGTATATACTGTATGAGGCAGTGGAGAGGAGAGGTGGACAGTATATACTGTCTGAGGCAGTGGAGAGGAGAGGTGGACAGTATACACTGTATGAGGCTAGTGGAGAGGTGAGGTGGACAGTATATACTGTATGAGGCAGTGGAGAGGAGAGGTGGACAGTATACACTGTATGAGGGCAGTGGAGAGGAGAGGTGGACAGTATATACTGTATGAGGCAGGGGAGAGGAGAGGTGGACAGTATACACTGTATGAGGGCAGTGGAGAGGAGAGGTGGACAGTATACACTGTATGAGGCAGTGGAGAGAGGAGAGGTGGACAGATATACTGTATGAGGCAGTGGAGAGGAGAGGTGGGACAGTATATACTGTATGAGGCAGTGGAGAGGAGAGGTGGACAGTATACACTGTATGAGGCAGTGGAGAGGAGAGGTGGACAGTATATACTGTATGAGGCAGTGGAGAGGAGAGGTGGACAGTATATACTGTATGAGGCAGAGTGGAGAGGAGAGAGGTGGACAGTATATACTGTATGAGGCAGTGGAGAGGAGAGGTGGACAGTATATACTGTATGAGGCAGTGGAGAGGAGAGGTGGACAGTATATATATACTGGAGAGGAGGGGCAGTAGGCAGGGAGGAGAGGTGGACATAGATACTGTATGAGGGCAGTGGAAGAGTGAGAGGGTGGACGGTATATACGTATGAGGCAGTGGAGAGGAGAGGGTGGACAGTATATACTGTATGAGGCAGTGGAGAGGTAGACGGTGGACGGGTATATACTGTATGAGGCAGTGGAGAGGAGAGGTGGACAGTATATACTGTATGAGGCAGTGGAGAGGAGGGTGGACAGTATATACTGTATGCAGGCAGTGGAGAAGAGGAGGGGTGGACAGTATAGTACTGCATGAATGGGCAGTGGAGAGGAGAGGTGGACCGGTATATACTGTATGAGGCAGCAGAGAGGTGGACAGTATATACTGTATGAGGCAGGTGGAGAGGAGAGGTGGACAGTATATACTGTATGAGGCGGGTGGAGAGGAGAGGGTGGACAGTATATACTGTATGAGGCAGAGGGAGAGGAGAGGTGGACAGTATACCACTGGATGAGGCAGTGGAGAGGTGAGGTGGACAGTATATACTGTATGAGGCAGTGGAGAAGAGAGGTGGACAGTATACACTGTATGAGGCACTGGAGAGGTGAGGTGGACAGTATATACTGTATGAGGCAGTGGAGAGGTGAGGTGGACAGTATATACTGTATGAGGCAGAGGAGAGGTGAGGTGGACAGTATACACTGTATGAGGCAGTGGAGAGGAGAGGTGGACAGTATACACTGTATGAGGGAGAGGAGTGGAGAGGTGGACGGTATATACTGTATGAGGCAGTGGAGAAGAGAGGTGGACAGTATATACTGTATGAGGCAGTGGAGAGGAGAGGTGGACGGTATATACTGTATGAGGCAGAGGAGAGGTGGACAGTATATACTGTATGAGGCAGTGGAGAGGAGAGGTGGACAGTATATACTGTATGAGGCAGTGGAGAGGTGAGGTGGACAGTATATACTGTATGAGGCAGTGGAGAAGAGAGGTGGACAGTATATACTGTATGAGGCAGTGGAGAGGAGGAGGTGGACGGTATATACTGTATGAGGCAGAGGAGAGGTGGACAGTATATACTGTATGAGGCAGTGGAGAGGAGAGGTGGACAGTATATACTGTATGAGGCGGTGGAGAGGAGAGGTGGACGGTATATACTGTATGAGGGAGAGGAGTGGAGAGGTGGACAGTATACACTGTATGAGGCAGTGGAGAGGTGAGGTGGACAGTATATACTGTATGAGGCAGTGGAGAAGAGAGGTGGACAGTATACACTGTATGAGGCACTGGAGAGGTGAGGTGGACAGTATATACTGTATGAGGCAGTGGAGAGGTGAGGTGGACAGTATATACTGTATGAGGCAGAGGAGAGGTGAGGTGGACAGTATACACTGTATGAGGCAGTGGAGAGGAGAGGTGGACAGTATACACTGTATGAGGCAGTGGAGAGGAGAGGTGGACAGTATATACTGTATGAGGCAGTGGAGAGGTGGACAGTATATACTGTATGAGGCAGTGGAGAGGTGAGGTGGACAGTATATACTGTATGAGGCAGTGGAGAGGTGAGGTGGACGGTACACACTGTATGAGGCAGTGGAGAGGAGAGGTGGACAGTACATACTGTATGAGGCGGTGGAGAGGAGAGGTGGACGGTACATACTGTATGAGGCAGTGGAGAGGAGAGGTGGACGGTACATACTGTATGAGGCAGTGGAGAGGAGAGGTGGACAGTATATACTGTATGAGGCAGTGGAGAGGAGAGGTGGACAGTATATACTGTATGAGGCGGTGGAGAGGAGAGGTGGACGGTACATACTGTATGAGGCAGTGGAGAGGAGAGGTGGACAGTATATACTGTATGAGGCAGTGGAGAGGAGAGGTGGACAGTATATACTGTATGAGGCAGTGGAGAGGAGAGGTGGACAGTATATACTGTATGAGGCAGTGGAGAGGAGAGGTGGACAGTATATACTGTATGAGGCAGTGGAGAGGAGAGGTGGACAGTATATACTGTATGAGGCAGTGGAGAGGAGAGGTGGACAGTATATACTGTATGAGGCAGTGGAGAGGAGAGGTGGACAGTATATACTGTATGAGGCAGTGGAGAGGAGAGGTGGACAGTATATACTGTATGAGGCAGTGGAGAAGAGAGGTGGACAGTATATACTGTATGAGGCAGTGGAGAGGAGAGGTGGACAGTATATACTGTATGAGGCGGTGGAGAGGTGAGGTGGACAGTATACACTGTATGAGGCAGTGGAGAGGTGAGGTGGACAGTATATACTGTATGAGGCAGTGGAGAAGTGAGGTGGACAGTATACACTGTATGAGGCAGTGGAGAGGTGAGGTGGACAGTATATACTGTATGAGGCAGTGGAGAGGTGAGGTGGACAGTATATACTGTATGAGGCAGTGGAGAGGAGAGGTGGACAGTATATACTGTATGAGGCAGTGGAGAGGTGAGGTGGACAGTATACACTGTATGAGGCAGTGGAGAGGAGAGGTGGACAGTATATACTGTATGAGGCAGTGGAGAAGAGAGGTGGACAGTATACACTGTATGAGGCAGTGGAGAGGTGAGGTGGACAGTATATACTGTAAGAGGCGGTGGAGAGGAGAGGTGGACAGTATATACTGTATGAGGCAGCGGAGAGGAGAGGTGGACGGTATATACTGTATGAGGCAGCGGAGAGGAGAGGTGGACAGTATATACTGTATGAGGCAGTGGAGAGGTGAGGTGGACAGTATACACTGTATGAGGCAGTGGAGAGGAGAGGTGGACAGTATATACTGTATGAGGCAGTGGAGAGGAGAGGTGGACAGTATATACTGTATGAGGCAGTGGAGAAGAGAGGTGGACAGTATACACTGTATGAGGCAGTGGAGAGGTGAGGTGGACAGTATATACTGTAAGAGGCGGTGGAGAGGAGAGGTGGACGGTATATACTGTATGAGGCAGTGGAGAGGTGAGGTGGACAGTATATACTGTATGAGGCAGTGGAGAGGAGAGGTGGACAGTATATACTGTATGAGGCAGTGGAGAGGAGAGGTGGACAGTATATACTGTATGAGGCAGAGGAGAGGTGAGGTGGACAGTATATACTGTATGAGGCAGTGGAGAGGAGAGGTGGACAGTATACACTGTATGAGGCAGTGGAGAGGAGAGGTGGACGGTACATACTGTATGAGGCAGTGGAGAGGAGAGGTGGACGGTATATACTGTATGAGGCAGGGGAGAGGAGAGGTGGACAGTATATACTGTATGAGGCAGTGGAGAAGAGAGGTGGACAGTATGTACTGTATGAGGCAGTGGAGATGAGAGGTGGACAGTATACACTGTATGAGGCAGTGGAGATGAGAGGTGGACAGTATATACTGTATGAGGCAGTGGAGAGGAGAGGTGGACAGTATATACTGTATGAGGCAGTGGAGAGGAGAGGTGGACAGTATATACTGTATGAGGCAGTGGAGAGGAGAGGTGGACAGTATATACTGTATGAGGCAGAGGAGAGGTGAGGTGGACAGTATATACTGTATGAGGCAGCAGAGAGGAGAGGTGGACGGTATATACTGTATGAGGCAGTGGAGAGGAGAGGTGGACGGTATATACTGTATGAGGCAGTGGAGAGGTGAGGTGGACGGTATATACTGTATGAGGCAGTGGAGAGGTGAGGTGGACAGTATATACTGTATGAGGCAGTGGAGAGGAGAGGTGGACAGTATATACTGTATGAGGCAGTGGAGAGGTGAGGTGGACAGTATACACTGTATGAGGCAGTGGAGAGGAGAGGTGGACAGTATATACTGTATGAGGCAGTGGAGAGGTGGACAGTATATACTGTATGAGGCAGTGGAGAGGTGAGGTGGACAGTATACACTGTATGAGGCAGTGGAGAGGAGAGGTGGACAGTATATACTGTATGAGGCAGTGGAGAGGTGGACAGTATATACTGTATGAGGCAGTGGAGAGGTGAGGTGGACAGTATACACTGTATGAGGCAGTGGAGAGGAGAGGTGGACAGTATATACTGTATGAGGCAGTGGAGAGGTGGACAGTATATACTGTATGAGGCAGTGGAGAGGTGAGGTGGACAGTATATACTGTATGAGGCGGCGGAGAGGAGAGGTGGACAGTATATACTGTATGAGGCAGTGGAGAGGTGAGGTGGACAGTATACACTGTATGAGGCGGTGGAGAGGTGAGGTGGACGGTATACACTGTATGAGGCAGTGGAGAGGAGAGGTGGACAGTATATACTGTATGAGGCAGTGGAGAGGAGAGGTGGACAGTATATACTGTATGAGGCAGTGGAGAGGTGAGGTGGACGGTATATACTGTATGAGGCAGTGTAGAGGTGAGGTGGACAGTATATACTGTATGAGGCAGTGGAGAGGTGAGGTGGACAGTATATACTGTATGAGGCAGTGGAGAGGAGAGGTGGACAGTATATACTGTATGAGGCAGTGGAGAGGTGAGGTGGACAGTATATACTGTATGAGGCAGTGGAGAGGAGAGGTGGACAGTATATACTGTATGAGGCAGGGGAGAGGAGAGGTGGACAGTATATACTGTATGAGGCAGTGGAGAGGAGAGGTGGACGGTTATACACTGTATGAGGCAGTGGAGAGGTGAGGTGGACAGTATATACTGTATGAGGCAGTGGAGAGGTGGACAGTATATACTGTATGAGGCAGGGGAGAGGAGAGGTGGACAGTATATACTGTATGAGGCAGTGGAGAGGAGAGGTGGACAGTATATACTGTATGAGGCAGTGGAGAGGTGGACAGTATATACTGTATGAGGCAGTGGAGAGGAGAGGTTGGACAGTATACACTGTATGAGGCAGTGGAGAGGTGGACAGTATATACTGTATGAGGCAGTGGAGAGGAGAGGTGGACGGTATATACTGTATGAGGCAGTGGAGAGGAGAGGTGGACGGTATATACTGTATGAGGCAGTGGAGAGGTGAGGTGGACAGTATATACTGTATGAGGCAGTGGAGAGGAGAGGTGGACAGTATATACTGTATGAGGCAGTGGAGAGGTGGACGGTATATACTGTATGAGGCAGTGGAGAGGAGAGGTGGACAGTATATCTGTATGAGGCATGAGGCAGTGGAGAGGGTGGACAGTATATACTGTATGAGGCAGTGGAGAGGAGAGGTGGACAGTATATACTGTATGAGGCAGTGGAGAGGAGAGGTGGACAGTATACACTGTATGAGGCAGTGGAGAAGAGAGGTGGACGGTATATACTGTATGAGGCAGTGGAGAGGTGAGGTGGACAGTATATACTGTATGAGGCAGTGGAGAGGAGAGGTGGACGGTATATACTGTATGAGGCAGTGGAGAGGTGAGGTGGACAGTATATACTGTATGAGGCAGTGGAGAGGAGAGGTGGACAGTATATACTGTATGAGGCAGTGGAGAGGTGGACAGTATATACTGTATGAGGCAGGGGAGAGGTGAGGTGGACAGTATATACTGTATGAGGCAGTGGAGAGGTGAGGTGGACAGTATATACTGTATGAGGCGGTGGAGAGGAGGACAGTATATACTGTATGAGACAGTGGAGAGGAGAGGTGGACAGTATATACTGTATGAGGCAGTGGAGAGGAGAGGTGGACGGTATATACTGTATGAGGCAGTGGAGAGGTGGACAGTATATACTGTATGAGACAGTGGAGAGGAGAGGTGGACAGTATATACTGTATGAGGCAGTGGAGAGGTGAGGTGGACAGTATATACTGTATGAGGCAGTAGAGAGGAGAGGTGGACAGTATATACTGTATGAGGCAGTGGAGAGGAGAGGTGGACAGTATATACTGTATGAGGCAGTGGAGAGGAGAGGTGGACAGTATACACTGTATGAGGCAGTGGAGAGGTGAGGTGGACAGTATATACTGTATGAGGCAGTGGAGAGGTGAGGTGGACAGTATATACTGTATGAGGCAGTGGAGAGGAGAGGTGGACAGTATATACTGTATGAGGCAGTGGAGAGGTTCGGTGGACAGTATATACTGTATGAGGCAGTGGAGAAGAGAGGTGGACAGTATATACTGTATGAGGCAGTGGAGAGGTGAGGTGGACAGTATATACTGTATGAGGCAGTGGAGAGGAGAGGTGGACAGTATACACTGTATGAGGCAGTGGAGAGGTGAGGTGGACAGTATACACTGTATGAGGCAGTGGAGAGGTGAGGTGGACAGTATATACTGTATGAGGCAGAGGAGAGGAGAGGTGGACAGTATATACTGTATGAGGCAGTGGAGAGGTGAGGTGGACAGTATATACTGTATGAGACAGTGGAGATGAGAGGTGGACAGTATATACTGTATGAGGCGGGTGGAGAGGAGAGGTGGACAGTATACACTGTATGAGGCAGTGGAGAGGAGAGGTGGACGGTATATACTGTATGAGGCGGTGGAGAGGAGAGGTGGACGGTATATACTGTATGAGGCAGAGGAGAGGTGGACAGTATATACTGTATGAGGCGGTGGAGAGGAGAGGTGGACGGTATATACTGTATGAGGCAGTGGAGAGGAGAGGTGGACAGTATATACTGTATGAGGCAGTGGAGAGGAGAGGTGGACAGTATATACTGTATGAGGCAGTGGAGAGGAGAGGTGGACAGTATATACTGTATGAGGCAGTGGAGAGGAGAGGTGGACAGTATATACTGTATGAGGCAGTGGAGAGGAGAGGTGGACAGTATATACTGTATGAGGCGGTGGAGAGGAGAGGTGGACGGTACATACTGTATGAGGCAGTGGAGAGGAGAGGTGGACAGTATATACTGTATGAGGCAGTGGAGAGGAGAGGTGGACAGTATATACTGTATGAGGCAGTGGAGAGGTGAGGTGGACAGTATATACTGTATGAGGCAGTAGAGAGGAGAGGTGGACAGTATATACTGTATGAGGCAGTGGAGAGGAGAGGTGGACAGTATATACTGTATGAGGCAGTGGAGAGGAGAGGTGGACAGTATACACTGTATGAGGCAGTGGAGAGGTGAGGTGGACAGTATATACTGTATGAGGCAGTGGAGAGGTGAGGTGGACAGTATATACTGTATGAGGCAGTGGAGAGGAGAGGTGGACAGTATATACTGTATGAGGCAGTGGAGAGGTTCGGTGGACAGTATATACTGTATGAGGCAGTGGATAAGAGAGGTGGACAGTATATACTGTATGAGGCAGTGGAGAGGTGAGGTGGACAGTATATACTGTATGAGGCAGTGGAGAGGAGAGGTGGACAGTATACACTGTATGAGGCAGTGGAGAGGTGAGGTGGACAGTATACACTGTATGAGGCAGCGGAGAGGTGAGGTGGACAGTATATACTGTATGAGGCAGCGGAGAGGAGAGGTGGACAGTATATACTGTATGAGGCAGTGGAGAGGTGAGGTGGACAGTATATACTGTATGAGACAGTGGAGATGAGAGGTGGACAGTATATACTGTATGAGGCGGTGGAGAGGAGAGGTGGACAGTATACACTGTATGAGGCAGTGGAGAGGAGAGGTGGACGGTATATACTGTATGAGGCGGTGGAGAGGAGAGGTGGACGGTATATACTGTATGAGGCAGAGGAGAGGTGGACAGTATATACTGTATGAGGCGGTGGAGAGGAGAGGTGGACGGTATATACTGTATGAGGCAGTGGAGAGGAGAGGTGGACAGTATATACTGTATGAGGCAGTGGAGAGGAGAGGTGGACAGTATATACTGTATGAGGCAGTGGAGAGGAGAGGTGGACAGTATATACTGTATGAGGCAGTGGAGAGGAGAGGTGGACAGTATATACTGTATGAGGCAGTGGAGAGGAGAGGTGGACAGTATATACTGTATGAGGCGGTGGAGAGGAGAGGTGGACGGTACATACTGTATGAGGCAGTGGAGAGGAGAGGTGGACAGTATATACTGTATGAGGCAGTGGAGAGGAGAGGTGGACAGTATATACTGTATGAGGCAGTGGAGAGGAGAGGTGGACAGTATATACTGTATGAGGCAGTGGAGAGGAGAGGTGGACGGTATATACTGTATGAGGCAGTGGAGAGGTGAGGTGGACAGTATATACTGTATGAGGCAGTGGAGAGGAGAGGTGGACAGTATATACTGTATGAGGCAGTGGAGAGGAGAGGTGGACAGTATATACTGTATGAGGCAGTGGAGAGGAGAGGTGGACGGTATATACTGTATGAGGCAGTGGAGAGGTGAGGTGGACAGTATATACTGTATGAGGCAGTAGAGAGGAGAGGTGGACAGTATATACTGTATGAGGCAGTGGAGAGGTGAGGTGGACAGTATATACTGTATGAGGCAGTAGAGAGGAGAGGTGGACGGTATATACTGTATGAGGCAGTGGAGAGGAGAGGTGGACAGTATATACTGTATGAGGCAGTGGAGAGGAGAGGTGGACAGTATATACTGTATGAGGCAGTGGAGAAGAGAGGTGGACAGTATATACTGTATGAGGCGGTGGAGAGGAGAGGTGGACAGTATATACTGTATGAGGCAGTGGAGAGGAGAGGTGGACAGTATATACTGTATGAGGCAGTGGAGAGGAGAGGTGGACAGTATATACTGTATGAGGCAGTGGAGAGGTGAGGTGGACAGTATATACTGTATGAGGCAGTGGAGAGGTGAGGTGGACAGTATATACTGTATGAGGCAGTGGAGAGGAGAGGTGGACAGTATATACTGTATGAGGCAGTGGAGAAGAGAGGTGGACAGTATATACTGTATGAGGCGGTGGAGAGGAGAGGTGGACAGTATATACTGTATGAGGCAGTGGAGAGGAGAGGTGGACAGTATATACTGTATGAGGCAGTGGAGAGGTGAGGTGGACAGTATATACTGTATGAGGCAGTGGAGAGGTGAGGTGGACAGTATATACTGTATGAGGCAGTGGAGAGGAGAGGTGGACGGTATATACTGTATGAGGCAGTGGAGAAGAGAGGTGGACAGTATATACTGTATGAGGCAGTGGAGAGGAGAGGGGGACAGTATATACTGTATGAGGCAGTGGAGAGGAGAGGTGGACGGTATATACTGTATGAGGCAGAGGAGAGGTGGACAGTATATACTGTATGAGGCAGTGGAGAGGAGAGGTGGACAGTATACACTGTATGAGGCAGTGGAGAGGTGAGGTGGACAGTATATACTGTATGAGGCAGGGGAGAGGAGAGGTGGACGGTATATACTGTATGAGGCAGTGGAGAAGAGAGGTGGACAGTATACACTGTATGAGGCAGTGGAGAGGTGAGGTGGACAGTATATACTGTATGAGGCAGAGGAGAGGTGGACAGTATATACTGTATGAGGCAGTGGAGAGGAGAGGTGGACGGTATATACTGTATGAGGCGGTGGAGAGGAGAGGTGGACGGTATATACTGTATGAGGCAGAGGAGAGGTGGACAGTATATACTGTATGAGGCAGTGGAGAGGAGAGGTGGACAGTATATACTGTATGAGGCAGTGGAGAAGAGAGGTGGACAGTATATACTGTATGAGGCGGTGGAGAGGAGAGGTGGACAGTATATACTGTATGAGGCAGTGGAGAGGAGAGGTGGACAGTATATACTGTATGAGGCAGTGGAGAGGTGAGGTGGACAGTATATACTGTATGAGGCAGTGGAGAGGTGAGGTGGACAGTATATACTGTATGAGGCAGTGGAGAGGAGAGGGGGACAGTACATACTGTATGAGGCAGGGTCAGTCTGAGATGGCAGCTCTCCCCCCGCACCGCAGAGTACAGATGTTAGTTATCACCATGCAGGCAGAAACGCTCTGTCTCTTCAGGTCCCGCAGCTGTTTGTAACCCTCTCGTCCCCGCTCTTCTTCCCTTCCCTGCTACTCTGCTAATAGCGGACCGGAGGCCAGCACTGGTTTAGAAAAGGGGAAGTAGGGCGATTGGAAGCCCTTTCTCTCACTATATTCTCGGGGTGGGCTTTAGCGCTGCTGTGGCCTGGAAAACGGCTAGGGCAGCGCTAAATCCAGTGCATCAGAGCCGGCGATGTCACCGAACACACTGCTGGGCCGAAGCGTCTGCCTGGCAGCCCCATGGAGAGCCCAGGAACGTCACGAGATTTCCTGAAAATGCCTTTGGCCTGTCAGGGGGGCTGCCTGGGTGAAAATATAGCTGTATCTGGGTTCAGCTCTGGACCCAGACAACACTTTACTGTTACAGGGAGGAGTCTACCAGGCATATGCCCAGTAATGCAGTGTCACGCTCTGCCCTGTGAGTGATCCGAGAAGATCTGTCAGACTTGCTGCACGTGAATCTGACAGATTGCATTGTTGTGGCTTTGGGCAGGATCCCACCTCCTCACAGGTTCTGCTCATTAGTTAGTGATGCTATTGATACCTGCCTCTCACTATAGCCCTTGCGGTTTATAGTTTCTCCTGGTGATCTCTGCTGCTGTTTGGTGGATCTCCTTCTCCCAGTTCGTCTTCAGTTAAGTCCTCCTTCCTTCCCTTCTGTTGTTTGTACTGGCTAGGTCTTAGGTAGACGCGGGTTCCTTCATCTTGTGTAAGGAACCGGTTGTCTTTTCGCCTGCTTCCTAGCTGAGGGTTTGTATCAGTTGCAGTAGGGCTTAGGTTCGAGTGCATGAACACTTCTACCATCGAGATTTGTTCATGTTGGTAGCAGTCAGGGAAAGGCTCAGGGATTGTCAGGAGGTGACCTTTCCCTGTTCCCTAGCTGTGGGGCCTAGCCTGCTGTTTTGTGTAATTTTGTTGTGTTTGGTTTGCTTCCCTTCCCTCACCTTCCGTGACATTATAAACCGCCATACCATTATTATTTTTTTTCTTGCTCCGTGCAAAATGGAAGCTGTTGATACTCTGGTTGATCGCATGCAGGAATTTTCTTGGAAGGTAGCAGATCTCCGTAATTCGGTTGCACGGTGTCAGAAATCTTTGGCGTCTGGTGCCGCTGGTGGGAACCAGGTCAGCCTTGAACCTAAGGTCTCTCTCCCAGATAGGTTGTCCGGGGGAAGTGATAACTTTGTTCGGTTCAGGAGTCTTGTTAATTATATTTTCGTCTGCGTCCGATTTTATCTGGAGGCGAAAATCAAAGAGTGGGAATTATAATTTTTCTAAAAGGTGATGCTCAGTCCTGGCTTTGTCTCTGCTGATCGGTTCGCAGTCCCTCCGATCGGTGGACGGGTTTTTCAGAGCCCTGGGGCTGATTTATGATGACCCAGACAGAGTCTCTCTGGCCGAATCTAAGCTGCGTAGCTTGTGCCAGGGAGAACGTTCTGCTGAGTCATATTGTGCTGAGTTTAGAAGATGGGCGACTGTCTCGGAGTAGAACGACCCTGCACTCTGTGGTCAGTTCTGTCAGGGGCTGTCTGAGAGACTAAAAGACGCTCTTGCGTTTCATGAAAATCCCGATTCTTCTGAGGCGGCCATGGCTCTAGCTGTAATGATTGATAGATGTCTGAGGGAGAAGAAGTGCAAGGTTCCCCTCAGGCAGGAGGCACTGTCATTTGGGGAATCCGTCCCTCCTGTCCCTCGGGGTACAGTGACACTGGAACCAGGGACTGGAGATGAGCCTATGCAGTTAGGTCAGGTTTCTTCTTGCCTTGATAATAGGAACTCTAGAGTGCAGAGAAGACTGTGTTATTTCTGTGGTAAAGAAGGACAGTTCGTTAATGCGTGTCCTTTTATTAAGCCTCAAAGTAGTAACAAAAAACAAAAGGGGGTTCTTTCAAAAAGAAAACAAGTTCCCTTACTCTTCATAGCGTGAATGAAGAGTCAGAACAGGTATATTTGTGTTCTACCTGCAGTACCCGATTCCTCCTGCCTGCCATGGTGGCAATAGACTCTGAAAGTATTGAATTAAAAGTATTTATTGACAGTGGCGCAGGGGTTAATCTTGTCGATTATCAATTTGTTCTGAGTCATGGTTTTAGAACTAGCGCATTAAGCAAAGAGATATCAGTGTTTGCTATAGATTCCGCCCTCCTCTCGCAAAAAAGTCTAACTCATATTGTGCAGGATATTCATTTGAGGGTGGGCGATTCTCATGTTGAATCCGTTTCTTGTTTTGTACTGAAGGGTCTGCTGCTCCGCTGGTTCTGGGTTTACCATGGTTGATCAAGCATAACCCCACCATTGACTGGCAAACTATACAAATCAGTAATTGGAGTGATTTTTGTATGGACAACTGTCTCTGCGCATCTATTTCTGGGGTGTTACCTCCGTTTCTTTCTGATTTTTCGGACGTATTCTCGGAGGGTGGAGCTCAGGAGTTGCCCCCTCACCGAGAGTATGATTGTCCGATCAATCTTTTTCCTTGAGCAAAATTGCCAAAATCTCGGTTATATAATCTTTCCCAACCCAAAAGAGTAGCTATTGCCGAGAGTTTGACAAAAGGACATATTAGACCATCTAAGTCTCCTATGGCCGCTTGTTTCTTTTTTGTAAATCTTTGACCGTGCCTAGATTTCCGGGAACTGAATCTCATTACAGTCCGTGATCCTTATCCCCTTCCCTTGATTCCAGATCTATTTGATCAGATTGTCGGTGCCAAGGTGTTTTCTAAGTTGGATTTAAGAGGAGTTTATAATCTGATCAGAATCAGGGAAGGGGATGAATGGAAGACATCCTTCAATACCCCTGAGGGCCACTTCGAGAACCTGGTTATGCCCTTAAGTTTACTTAATGCCCCTGCAGTCTTCCAGAACTTTATCAACGACATTTTTCATCATTTGGTGGGGAGGTTCGTTGTTATTTACCTCGATGACATACTAATTTACTCACCCGATATGGAGACTCATCAGGATAATTTAAGACAAGTGTTATTGATCCTTCGGGAGAATAAATTGTATGTTAAGTTGGAGAAATGTGTGTTTGCCGTTCAGGAACTGCAGTTTCTGGGTTACTTACTTTCTGTCTCAGGCTTTCGCATGGATCCCGAAAAGGTCCGTGCGGTACTGGAGTGGGACCGGCCGGAAAATCAGAAAGCTCTAATGCGGTTTTTAGGATTTACTAATTACTATTCCATAATTGTCAAACCTTTGACAGATATGACTAGGAAGGGCACTGACTTCTCTGTCTGGTCGGAGAAGGCATTACAGGACATTTCTGCTATTAAGAAATGTTTTGCTTCCGCTCCCATTCTAATGCAACCTGATGTCTCTCAACCCTTCATTGTGGAGGTTGACGCGTCAGAAGTAGGAGTCGGAGCAGTTTTGTCACAGGGTCCCTCTCCTAGCAAATGGCGTCCGTGTGCTTTTTTCTCTAAGAAACTCTCGGCCGCCGAAATAAATTATGATGTTGGGAATAGAGAGTTGTTGGCCATCAAATTGGCCTTTGAAGCGTGGCGTCATTGGCTAGAAGGAGCAATCGATCCGATTAGGGTAATTACTGACCATAAGAATCTGGCTTACCTGCAATCAGCAAAGCGTCTGAACCCTAGGCAGGCCAGGTGGTCATAGTTCTTTACCAGGTTTAATTTTGTGGTCACTTATCGTCCTGGGATCAAAAATGTCAAAGCGGAAGCTCTGTCACGTAGCTTTCCTGCAGGGGAGATTCGGAGGATCCCGCTCCGAGTTTGGCTGATGGGGTGGTGGTTTCCTCTCTTTATCACGAGCTGGAGACGGAAGTCTTTGGGGCTCAAGGTGAGGCACCTGATTCTTGTTCTCCAGGGAAGTTCTTTGTTCCTTCAGTACTGCGACACAAGGTGTTCAAGGAACATCATGATACTGTCCTTGCGGGACACCCTGGGAATAGATCCACGGTGGATCTTATTTCCCGGAGATTCTGGTGGCCAAGTTTGCGTACATGTGTTGAGGGCTATGTAGCAGCTTGTGAGACCTGTGCACGCGCGAAAGTGGCTCACACTCGGCTATCAGAATCACTTCTTCCATTGTCCATTCCATCTCGTCCTTGGACGCATTTGTGGCATGATTTTGGTGGTTTGTGGACCACTTCAGTAAGATGGCTTACTTTGTACCATTATCAGGTTTGCCCAATGCTAAAACTGTCGCTCAAGTGTTTGTTGATAACATTTTGAAATTACACGGCATCCCCTCTGATGTGGTGTCTGATAGGGGGACACAATTTGTCTCCAGGTTTTGGAAGGCGTTTGGAATCGTCTGGGTATTCAGTTGTCTTTCTCTTCGGCTTTTCATCCTCAGTCGAATGGACAAACTGAGCAGACTAACCAGAACCTGGAGACCCATTTGAGGTGCTGTCGCTGAGAATCAGGAAGAGTGGTCCTCGTTCTTGTCTTTAGCTGAGTTTGCCTTGAATAACAGTAGACAGGAGTCCACTGATAAGTCATCATTTTTTTGGCGCATATGGTTTTCACCCTCAGTTTGGTACTTTTTGGGGACTGAATCTTCTGGTATACCTGAGGAGGAGAGATTCTATCTGGCGGAAGATTCAGGTTAATTTGAAAAAGATGGGCGAAATATATAAACGGATGGCTGACAAGAGACATGTGACTGGTCCTGACCTGTGTGTGAGTGATTTGGTGTGGTTGTCCACTAAGAACATTAGGTTGAAGGTACCCTCTTGGAAGTTGGGCCCAAGATTTATTGGTCCTTACAAAATCTCGGCCATTATTAATCCAGTGGCGTTTCGTCTGGAACTTCCGCAGGCCTGGAAGATCCATAATGTGTTTCACAGGTCCTTGTTGAAGAAGAATGTTGAACCTACTGAACCATCTCCTTTGCCTCCTCCTCCTTGGTAAATGGTAATCTGGAGTTTCAGATTTCCAAAATACTCAACTTGCGTGTTCTTTGGGGTTCCCTTCAGTACCTTGTGCATTGGAGGGGATACGGTCCTGAGGAAAGAATGTGGGTTCCGACTACCGATGTCAATGATAAAGATAAAGTTGGTCCTGGGTGCTGTCACGCCCTGCCCTGTGAGTGATCCGAGAAGATCTGTCAGACTTGCTGCACGTGAATCTGACAGATTGCTTTGTTGTGGCTTTGGGCCGGATCCTACCCCTCACAGGTTCTGCTCATTAGTTTGTTAGTGATGCTACTTATTCCTGCCTCTCACTATAGCCGTTGCGGTTTACAGTTTCTCTGCTGGTGTTTGGTGGATCTCCTGCTCCCAGTTTGTCTTCAGTTAAGTCCTCCTTCCTTCCCATATGTTCTTTGTACTGGCTAGGCCTTAGGTAGACGAAGGTTTCTTCATCTTGTGCAAGGAACCAGTTGTCTTTTCGCCTGCTTCCTAGCTGAGGGTTTGTATCAGTTGCAGCAGGGCTTAGGTTCGAGTGCATGAACACTTCTACCATCGAGATTTGTTCATGTTGGTAGCAGTCAGGGAAATGCTCAGGGATTGTCAGGAGGTGACCTTTCCCTGTTTTCTAGCTGTGGGGCCTAGCCTGCTGTTTTGTGTAATTTTGTGGTTTTTGGTTTGCTTCCCTTCCCTCACCTCCGTGACAAGCAGATGCTCAGTTCGGGTGGGCTTGCCTGCTGGGGAGATGTGCTCTGTTCATCGGGGGAACGGTTATAGGTAAGATTTTTTTTTTAAATTTAATTAAATTTATTAAATGGGTTGTCTCATGTCATTGGTGGCATAGGGTAGGTGCTAGGACATGCCATCAATGTCAGATAAGTGGAGGTCCCAGGATGGGTCCCCGAAGAGAAGGAGAGCGCACGGCGCAATCAGAGCCATCCTCAGTCACTGCTATGGGAGGTCATAACATAGCTCAGCTCTGACCTCTGTCTGATCTCTGCAGAACCATCTGTGGTTAGAGTAAGGCCTCATGCACACGACCGTTGCCTCTTTTGCGGTCCACAAATTGCGGATCTGCAAAACATGAATAACGGCCACTTGCCCATAATAGAGCAGTCCTATCCGTGTCCGTAATGGAGACAAGAACAGGACACGTTCTATATGCAATAGTGTCACACATGGGTATATACACCCGAATCAAGTCATGTGATATATAAGTGAACAATTTAACCATTTAGTGCATCGAGCTGTTACAATATACAATCTAAAATATCAGAATAGTATAGTGAATACATTATTATACATCGATAAAACAAGGGGTCTCCATGACTATAATAGTGATACAATGTAAATACAGAACATCCATCTCTATAATACAGTTGCAAGAAAAAGTATGTGAACCCTTTGGAATGATATGGATTTCTGCACAAATTGGTCATAAAATGTGATCTGATCTTCAGCTAAGTCACAACAATAGACAATCACAGTCGGCTTAACCTAATAACACACAAAGAGTTACATGTTACCATGTTTTTATTGAGCACACCATGTAAACATTCACAGTGCAGGTGGAAAAAGTATGTGAACCCTTGGATTTAATAACTGGTTGAACCTCCTTTGGCAGCAATAACTTCAACCAAACGTTTCCTGTAGTTGCAGATCAGACGTGCACAACGGTCAGGAGTAATTCTTGACCATTCCTCTTTACAGAACTGTTTCAGTTCAGCAATATTCTTAGGATGTCTGGTGGGAATCGCTTTCTTTCTTGAGGTCCTGCCACAGCATCTCAATCGGGTTGAGGTCAGGACTCTGACTGGGCCACTCCAGAAGGCAGATTTTCTTCTGTTTAAGCCATTCTGTTGTTGATTTACTTCTATGCTTTGGGTCGTTGTCCTGTTGCAACACCCATCTTCTGTTGAGCTTCAGCTGGTGGACAGATGGCCTTAAGTTCTCCTGCAAAATGTCTTGATAAACTTGGGAATTCATTTTTCCTTCGATGATAGCAATCCGTCCAGGCCCTGATGCAGCAAAGCAGCCCCAAACCATGATGCCCCCACAACCATACTTCACAGTTGGGATGAGGTTTTGATGCTGGTGTGCTGTGCCTCTTTATCTCCACACATAGTGTTCTGTGTTTCTTCCAAACAACTCAACTTTGGTTTCATCTGTCCACAGAATATTTTGCCAGTACTGCTGTGGAACATCCAGATGCTCTTGTGCAAACTGTAAACGTGCAGCAATGTTTTTTTGGACAGCAGTGGCTTCCTCTGTGGTATCCTCCCATGAAATCCATTCTTGTTTACTGTTTTACGTATCGTAGATTCGCTAACAGGGATGTTAGCATTAGGGATCGACCGATTATTGGATTTACCGATATTATCGGCCGATATTCAGGATTTTGAACGCTATCGGTATCGGCATTTATTTTGCCGATATTCCGATAGTGTATGGGAACACAGATCGCGCTGCTGACAGCGCTCTCCGTGTTCCCTCAGCAGCAGCACAGGGGAGAAGGAGCAGTGTCTCCTCCCCCTGTACTGCTGCCGCCAATGAGAGGAGAGAAGACAAGAGGAGGGGAGGAGCTATGGCCACTGCGCCACCAATGAAGCTTAATCTCTCATTAATTCATATACAGGAGGCGGGAGCTGCAGGATCACACAGCCGGCTCCCGGCCTCTATGAGCTGTAGCTGCGATCTGCGGTAGTTAACTCCTCAGGTGCCGCGGATCGCAGCTAACGCTCATGGAGGTCGGGAGCCGGCTATGTGATCCTGCAGCCAGCTCCCGCCTCCTGTATATGAATAAATTAGAGATTAAGCTTCATTGGTGGCGCAGTGCGCCCCCCCAAGCCCCCCAGTATTAGACATTGGTGGCGCAGTGCGCCCCCCCTCCCCCCCAGTATTAAGCATTGGTGGCGCAGTGCGCCCCCCCACCCCCCAGTATTAAGCAGTGGTGGCGCATAGGGCCCCCCACCCCAGTCGCAGTGCGCCCCCACCCCCCTCCACAGGATTCCCTCTCCCCTCCTCCTCCGATCGGAGCCCCAGCAGTGTAATGCTGGGGCTCCGATCGGTTACCATGGCAGCCAGGACGCTATTGAAGCCCTGGCTGCCATGATAAGCTCCATGCTGCTGTGTGCACAAAGCACAGGGCAGCAGGGACAGCGTGAGCTCCTATTCACCCTGATAGATCAGGGTGAATAGGACAAGGGTTCTAGTCCCTAAGGGGGCTAAAAGTTAGTAAAAAAAAAAAAGTTACAAAAATAAAAACACCAAAATATTAAATATAAATGAAAAAGAAAGATTTACAAAAAAAAATAAAAAATACACATTAACAATAAACATTAATTTTCAGCAGATTTGTGGGAATTTATTTCTTTTTTTCTTTTTCAAAAATGAAAATTCCCAGAATATCGGTATAAATTATCGGCTATCAGGCTGAAAGCTCACAAATTATCGGTATCGGTATCGGCCCTAAAAAATCAATATCGGTCGATCCCTAGTTAGCATATGCCAGATACTTTTGTAAGTCTTTAGCTGACACTCTAGGATTCTTCTTCCCCTCATTGAGCAGTCTGCGCTGTGCTCTTGCAGTCATCTTTACAGGACGGCCACTCCTAGGGAGAGCAGCAGCAGTGCTGAACTCTCTCCATTTATAGACAATGTGTCTTACCGTGGACTGATGAACAGCAAGGCTTTTGGAGATACTTTTATAACCCTTTCCAGCTTTATGCAAGTCAACAATTCCTAATCGTAGGTCTTCTGAGAGCTCTTTTGTGCGAGGCATCATTCACATCAGGCAATGCGTCTTGTGAAAAGCAAACCCAGAACTGGTGTGTGTTTTTTATAGGGCAGGGCGGCTGTAACCAACACCTCCAATCTCATCTCATTGATTGGACTCCAGTTGGCTGACACCTCACTCCAATTAGCTCTTGGAGATGTCATTAGTCTAGGGGTTCACATACTTTTAGCACCTGCACTGTGAATGTTTACATGGTGTGTTCAATAAAAACATGGTAACATTTAATTCTTTGTGTGTTATTAGTTTAAGCAGACTGTGATTGTCTATTGTTGTGACTTAGATGAAGATCAGATCACATTTTATGACCAATTTGTGCAGAAATCCATATCATTCCAAAGGGTTCACATACTTTTTCTTGCAACTGTATGTGATAATAAAGTGCCAGTGCATACATCAAGTGAAGGGTTAAAAATCTTTCACAGCTGACCTATAATTTTAAATCATATCTCAAAAACAGCGTACCATTGGTGGCTCAGTGTGCCCGCATGTAGTCTGCGTTCCCCTGTGCTCACCGCGCAAGCGCGGAGTCAGGCAGTCAGTCCCAGCTTACCCGGACGTCACGTGACCTAGGGCGCGCTGACAAGGATACTTCCGCCAATATCAGAGGAAGAGGGGGGCGTACCACGTGACCATGCCTTGGCCAATCCACAACAGGGGCGTATATGTAACCTAGGTAACCACAAAGCTTGTGCCATACAAGTAAATAAACGCATCATTGGGGTCATTTTGTAAAGATACATTAAATACAGTGGATGTAGGCGGTACATAAATGTGGTGTCCCTAGGACGCTGCGGGGCACCCAATGAAGGGACCCCGCGACACCTGGCCGTGAAGTGTCGCCCCCCACGTGACTGTCAATCGGCACATCACAAAGCGCCATCCCCACCACCTATCAAAGAATATTCTATACAGGACCCAAACGACCTGAAAGAGACTGGATCATAGGTTGAAGCAGGTGCAGCATGAGGCAGACTGCCCTGTCCGGGGCCACCTACCTCATGCTGATGTGCCCACAGGTGACGGGCGCGCTAATGTCCCGTCCCTGATGGCAAACATCCAACCACCCCCATAGGTGCATACCGGTCACAGAATCACAAGTCACATAAGATCCTATAAATATATAATAGAAACCTTAATGATAATCAAATAGAAAACAAATGAAGAAATATCGTACAGCCGCGCCACGCGGACGGCGAGAACCTCGTCTGGTACGTCGAACAAATACGGCAAAGGACATCCATCTAAATGTAAAATAAAGAAACCAAAAGTGTTACATGTCCATGAATATGAACAAAGGATATCAATGAGACTATTACATAATCACATAGACCGGAGACGAATGAGACCCACATCTGTCATATAACCCCCGGATCAACCCATGTGGCATCAGAGTACGTAAACGATATATCCGAACTAATTATCTCGGTTTCAGGGCTTCCTCCCTGTCTCCACCTCTTTTAAGAGGGGGAACGTGGTCAATGATCCTAAATTTGAGATCGTTCTCTCCTTGACCAGCTTCAGGGAAATGTTTCTTATTTTGTCGGATATTCTACCTTATGCTGATTGAGACGTGTCTTTATATCCAGAGTAGTCTCTCCTACATGTAACAGCTCAGGTATAGCGACTATCATGTTGTGTATGACGGGCCGGGGGAGTGATCTGAGCATGTAAAGCATGGAAAACAGCCTTTCCTTTTTGTGCCTATATAGGATTGACTTAAACCTTTCCACGAGCTTATCTCGCAGGTTAGAGGACCTCCTATATGACATAAGGGGGGGGGGGGGGCTGAAATTCCTTCACATAATGTAGGTTGCTACGTAAAACGGGCCAGTGTTTTTTAATAGCCGCAGCTATTTGATAGCTACGTCCAGTATATGTAGATATAAAAGGTACACGTGCCACTGCCATCTTTTTGTTTTCGGATGGAATATCTGATTCTAATCTATCCAGATGTGCCTGGACCAACCGTCCGGGGTCCCCTCTATGTATGAACTTGTTAGCCACACCTTGTAGTGGCGTCTCAGGGTCCTGTACGCTCAAGAATTGGCTCCTTGGGAGGGACTTAATCATTGCACGCGGGTGACAACTATCAAAACCGCGATAAGAGATTCACCCTGAACTCTGACCATCGTGTCCAAAAACGGGACCTGTTGTGTGGAATGAGTAAGGCGAGTAGATCAGCGCAGATACTCACACGGGCGAGTATTCCGCGCGGATGCGATGTGTGAGGTGAATGCATTGCACCCGCACTGAATCCCGACCCATTCATTTCTATGGGGCTGTTCATATGAGCGGTGATTTTCACGCATCACTTATGCGTTGCGTGAAAATCGCAGCACGCGCTATTTTGTGCGTTTTTCACGTAACGCAGGCCCCATAGAAATGAATGGGGCTGAGTGAAAATCGCAAGCAAGTGCGGATGCGGTGCGATTTTCACGCACGGTTGCTAGGAGACGATCGGGATGGAGACCCGATCATTATTATTTTCCCTTATAACATGGTTATAAAGGAAAATAATAGCATTATGAATACAGAATGCATAGTACAATAGCGCTGGAGGGGTTAAAAAATAAAATAAAATTATTTAACTCACCTTAGTCCACTTGTTCGCGTAGCCGGCATCTCTTCTGTCTCCTTTGCTGAACAGGACCTGGGGTGACGTCACTCCGGTCATCACATGATCCATCACCATGGTAAAAGATCATGTGACGGACCATGTGATGACCGGAGTGACTGCACACAGCTAAGATGAAGACAGAAGAGATGCCGGCTGCGCTATCAAGTGGACTAAGGTGAGTTAAATTATTTTTTATTTTTTTTAACCCCTCCAGCGCTATTGTACTAGGCATTCTGTATTCAGAATGCTATTATTTTCCCTTATAACCATGTTATAAGGGAAAATAATACAATCTACAGAACACCGATCCCAAGGCCGAACTTCTGTGAAGAAGTTCGGGTTTGGGTACCAAACATGCGCAATTTTTTTCACGCGAGTGCAAGGGCAGGGGAGCACATAGCCTTCCTGCTGCCTGAGGCAAACATTGAAAGGGCCCCCCTTATGCCAAATTCTTGACCTAACCCCTTCCCTCCAGCCAGAGGTGTAAATTGACCAGCATGCACTTTCTATAATGCCAGTGTCTTATGTGGCACAAGGGTCTTTGGGCCCCTCAGGCTCCTGGGCCCGGTAGCGACTGCTTCCTCTGCACCCCCTATAGCTACGCACCTGCCTGTATTGATGATTAGATACATAATAGGAGATAGATAATAGATAGATAATAGATACATGATATATAGATAGATAATAGACAGATGGCAGGCAGATACAATATACAGACAGGGGACTGGACGCTCAGACACTTCCTGCTCCTCAGCATTCCTCCTTCAGATCTCATTTCTGCCTCCAGACATCTGCAGGTGAGTGACCCCGCCCCACGTGGGTAAGTGGCCCGGCAGGTAGGTCTCATGTGGGACACTTGCTGAAGATAGACAGGAAGTTATGACTTCTCGGCTCTGATACAATGTATCTCTTCTCGGGTCATGTGACGTGCGGGGCGGAGTCCTGAGAGGCTGGTGACGTGTGACCCCGCCCCCGGCTTTATCCCCGCCCCCGTGTTGTGGCTGCGGATGGCAGCATGCAGGGCGCGGAGCGCAGAGTCCGGGACCCGGGGGGAAGAGCGGCCTGGAAGGGGCACATCATCCGGGAGCTGCGGCGCCGGGACCGAGCCCAGACCGGCGTCTTCCAGGAGCTGATCCAGTCGTGTGAGTCCCGCCCCCCGCCGGGCGTCAGTGACAGGAGGAGGGTGTGGGGAATCAGTACCACTTCTCTGTACTGGGGGGGATCGCTCAGTACCACTTCTCTGTACTGGGGGGGATTGCTCAGTACCACTTCTCTGTACTGGGGAAGATCGCTCAGTACCACTTCTCTGTACTGGGGGGGATCGCTCAGTACCACTTCTCTGTACTGGGGGGATCGCTCAGTACTACTTCTCTGTACTGGGCGGGATCGCTCAGTACTACTTCTCTGTACTGGGCGGGATCGCTCAGTACCACTTCTCTGTACTGGGGGGGATTGCTCAGTACCACTTCTCTGTACTGGGGGGGGGGGGGATCGCTCAGTACCACTTCTCTGTACTGGGGGGGATCGCTCAGTACCACTTCTCTGTACTGGGGGGATCGCTCAGTACCACTTCTCTGTACTGGGGGGGATCGCTCAGTACCACTTCTCTGTACTGGGGGGATCGCTCAGTACTACTTCTCTGTACTGGGCGGGATCGCTCAGTACCACTTCTCTGTACTGGGGGGGATCGCTCAGTACCACTTCTCTGTACTGGGGGGGATTGCTCAGTACCACTTCTCTGTACTGGGGGGGGGGGGGATCGCTCAGTACCACTTCTCTGTACTGGGGGGGATCGCTCAGTACCACTTCTCTGTACTGGGGGGATCGCTCAGTACCACTTCTCTGTACTGGGGGGATCGCTCAGTACCACTTCTCTGTACTGGGGGGGATCGCTCAGTACCACTTCTCTGTACTGGGGGGATCGCTCAGTACCACTTCTCTGTACTGGGGGGATCGCTCAGTACCACTTCTCTGTACTGGGGGGATCGCTCAGTACCACTTCTCTGTACTGGGGGGATCGCTCAGTACCACTTCTCTGTACTGGGCGGGATCGCTCAGTACCACTTCTCTGTACTGGGGGGGATCGCTCAGTACCACTTCTCTGTACTGGGGAAGATCGCTCAATACCACTTCTCTGTACTGGGGGGATCGCTCAGTACCACTTCTCTGTACTGGGCGGGATCGCTCAGTACCACTTCTCTGTACTGGGGGGGATCGCTCAGTACCACTTCTCTGTACTGGGGGGGGATCGCTCAGTACCACTTCTCTGTACTGGGGGGGATCGCTCAGTACCACTTCTCTGTACTGGGGGGGATCGCTCAGTACCACTTCTCTGTACTGGGGGGGATCGCTCAGTACCACTTCTCTGTACTGGGGGGGATCGCTCAGTACCACTTCTCTGTACTGGGGGGGGATCGCTCAGTACCACTTCTCTGTACTGGGGGGGGGGGATCGCTCAGTACCACTTCTCTGTACTGGGGGGATCGCTCAGTACCACTTCTCTGTACTGGGGGGGATCGCTCAGTACCACTTCTCTATACTGGGGGGGGATCGCTCAGTACCACTTCTCTGTACTGGGGGGATCGCTCAGTACCACTTCTCTGTACTGGGGGGATCGCTCAGTACCACTTCTCTGTACTGGGGGGATCGCTCAGTACCACTTCTCTGTACTGGGGGGATCGCTTAGTACCACTTCTCTGTACTGGGGGGGATCGTTCAGTACCACTTCTCTGTACTGGGGGGGATCGCTCAGTACCACTTCTCTGTACTGGGGGGGATCGCTCAGTACCACTTCTCTGTACTGGGGGGGATCGCTCAGTACCACTTCTCTGTACTGGGGGGATCGCTCAGTACCACTTCTCTGTACTGGGGGGGATCGCTCAGTACCACTTCTCTGTACTGGGGGGGATCGCTCAGTACCACTTCTCTGTACTGGGGGGGATCGCTCAGTACCACTTCTCTGTACTGGGGGGGATCGCTCAGTACCACTTCTCTGTACTGGGGGGGATTGCTCAGTACCACTTCTCTGTACTGGGGGGGATCGCTCAGTACCACTTCTCTGTACTGGGGGGGATCGCTCAGTACCACTTCTCTGTACTGGGGGGGATCGCTCAGTACCACTTCTCTGTACTGGGGGGGGATCGCTCAGTACCACTTCTCTGTACCGGGGAGGAGGGATCGCTCAGTACCACTTCTCTGTACTGGGGGGGAACGCTCAGTACCACTTCTCTGT
Source organism: Bufo gargarizans (assembly GCF_014858855.1). Lineage (NCBI taxonomy): Eukaryota > Metazoa > Chordata > Amphibia > Anura > Bufonidae > Bufo > Bufo gargarizans. The sequence goes on from NC_058082.1 coordinate 8,131,882, forward strand.
ACTGGGGGGATCGCTCAGTACCACTTCTCTGTACTGGGGGGATCGCTCAGTACCACTTCTCTGTACTGGGGGGATCGCTCAGTACCACTTCTCTATACTGGGGGGGGATCGCTCAGTACCACTTCTCTGTACTGGGGGGTCGCTCAGTACCACTTCTCTGTACTGGGGGGTCGCTCAGTACCACTTCTCTGTACTGGGGGGTGGGGGGGTCGCTCAGTACCACTTCTCTGTACTGGGGGGGATCGCTCAGTACCACTTCTCTGTACTGGGGGGGGGGTCCTGAATATGTGAATGAGCCCCACTGTTTTCAATATGTAAATAAATGGGAGGGGACAAGGTAATGAGGAGGCGGAGTAATATGGAGGAGAAGAGCCACTGACAGAGCAGGACTAACCTGGACGGGCAGCTGCTGGAGGACTACTGATCCCAGCATGCACAGATCTCCATTCTACTACAGGGTAATACGGGTTATGCTGAGAGTTGTAGTTCCACATCATTACATTGTATCAGTGTGTCTCTCTCCAGACTGGCACTCTGTGGGTTAATGAGCACTTACCTGAGCTCGGTGGGGGAGGGGGTGACCTCAGGGGAAGCCTCCAGTCCTGAAATAAACATTTTCATAAGTCACTGGCTACAAGCCCTGCGGGATGAGGAACTGCGCTGGATGATGGGTGTAGTCACTCTTAAAGGGACGTGGCTCTAGTAGTTTGTTACCTATTGCTCCCTGTTATCAGCCAGTACCGGGGTCAGAGGTCGGGGCACGCCCCCTGCCCCCGTGGATGTAGTGTCCATTCACACCGTGCTGTGCAGTGTCGGCTCTGATACCTGCGTCCCAGTATGGAAACTGGAGGATTTCACCCCGGTGGGGAATTTGTCACTCTGCTTTTACATGGAGGAGGCACAGACCTGTGAGAGTCGACATGTACCGAGGCACGAGGCCTAAAGAACCTCCAACCCCTGACCCCCATAGATCACCGCCCCAGATGCAGTTTTATTTGGTGATCAGGGGTCTTATCCTCACTCCCATAATTGCTTGCACTGCAGCCCCCTCCTAGCTGTGATGAATAAAATGCTAGAACTACAGTAAAGACTGACACAGACTTGAGTAGCTGGAAAGAGGAAAGGGACTCCCATCATCTGTAATCCCTCTGAATAGAAGACTCCACATAAAAGGGCGACTCAAGGAGTTAGAGAGGAACTAGGGCACCAGAAGGGGCACTGCCCAGTGGGAGGGTGAGCCGTGTCGGCTCTGCTGACCCAGCGCATAGTGCTGGTTGTCTGTGGTGTTCAGATGCTGAGCTGTGTATCTAATCCTGTCCTGTGTGATACTGTCTGCTGAGCCGTGTATCTAATCCTATCCTGTGTGATACAGTCTGCTGAGCTGTGTATCTAATCCTATCCTGTGTGATACTGTCTGCTGAGCTGTGTATCTAATCCTATCCTGTGTGATACTGTCTGCGGAGCTGTGTATCTAATCCTATCCTGTGTGATACTGTCTGCTGAGCTGTGTATCTAATCCTATCCTGTGTGATACTGTCTGCTGAGCTGTGTATCTAATTCCTATCCTGTGTGATACTGCCTGCTGAGCATGTGTATCTAATCCTATCCTGTGTGATACCGGTCTGCTGAGTGTGTATCTAATCCTTCTGTGTGATACAGTCTGCTGGTGTGTATCTAATCCTGTCCTGTGTGATACTGACTGCTGACTGTGTATCTAATCCGTCCTGTGTGATACTGACTGCTGAGCTGTGTATCTAATCCTCTCCTGTGTGATACAGTCTGGCTGAGGTGTGTATCTAATCCTGTCCTGTGTGATACTGTCCTGCTGAGCGTGTTATCTAATCCTCTCCTGTGTGATACAGTCTGCTGAGGTGTGTAATCTAATCCTGTCCTGTGTGATACTGTCTGCTGAGCTGTGTATCTAATCCTGTCCTGTGTGATACTGACTGCTGAGGCTGTGTATCTATCCTCTCTGTGTGATACAGTCTGCTGAGGTGTGTATCTAATCCTTCCTGTGTGATACTGTCTGCTGAGCTGTGTATCTAATCCTTCCTGTGTGATACTGACTGCTGAGTCTGTGTATCTAGTCCTGTCCTGTGTGATACTGATCTGCTGAGAGCTGTGTATCTAATCCTTCCTGTGTGATACGGCTGCTGAGCTGTGTATCTAATCCTGCCTGTGTGATACTGACTGCTGAGCTGTGTATCTAATCCTCTCCTGTGTGATACAGTCTGCTGAGCTGTGTATCTAATCCTATCCTGTGTGATACGTCTGCTGAGGCTGTGTATCTAATACTATCCTGTGTGATACTGTCTGCTGAGGCTGTGTATCTAATCCTATCCTGTGTGATACTGTCTGCTGAGCTGTGTATCTAATCCTGTCCTGTGTGGGATACTGAACTGCTGAGCTGTGTATCTAATCCTATCCTGTGGGATAACTGTCTGCTGAGCTGTGTAGCTAATCCTGTCCTGTGTGATACGTCTGCTAGCTGTGTATCTAATCCTGTCCTGTGTGATACTGTCTGCTGAGCTGTGTATCTAATCCTATCCTGTGCGATACTGTCTGCTGAGCTGTGTATCTAAGTCTATCCTGTGTGATACTGTCTGCTGAGCTGTGTATCTAATCCTATCCTGTGTGATACTGACTGCTGAGCTGTGTATCTAATCCTCTCCTGTGTGATACTGTCTGCTGAGCTGTGTATCTAATCCTATCCTGTGTGATACTGTCTGCTGAGCTGTGTATCTAATCCTATCCTGTGTGATACTGTCTGCTGAGCTGTGTATCTAATCCTATAACCCTGTGTGATACTGTCTGCTGAGCTGTGTATCTAATCCTATCCTGTGTGATACTGTCTGCTGAGGCTGTGTATCTAATCCTATCCTGTGTGATACTGTACTGCTGAGCTGTGTATCTATCCTTCCTGTGTGATACAGTCTGCTGAGCTGTGTATCTAATCCTATCCTGTGTGATACTGTCTGCTGAGCTGTGTATCTAATCCTATCCTGGGTGGATACTGTCTGCTGAGCTGTGTATCTAATCCTATCCTGTGTGATACTGTCTGCTGAGCTGTGTATCTAATCCTGATCCTGTGTGATACTGTCTGCTGAGCTGTGTATCTAATCCTATCCTGTGTGATACTGTCTGCTGAGCTGTGTATCTAATCCTATCCTGTGTGATACTGTCAGCTGAGCTGTGTATCTAATCCTATCCTGTGTGATACTGTCTGCTGAGCTGTGTATCTAATCCTATCCTGTGTGATACTGTCTGCTGAGCTGTGTATCTAATCCTATCCTGTGTGATACTGTCTGCTGAGCTGTGTATCTAATCCTATCCTGTGTGATACGTACTGCTGAGCTGTGTATCTAATCCTATCCTGTGTGATACTGTCTGCTGAGCCTGTGTATCTAATCCTATCCTGTGTGATACTGTCTGCTGAGCTGTGTATCTAATCCTATCCTGTGTGATACTGTGCTGCGTGTTCTAAGCTAGCCTGTGTAGACTGCTGAGCGTGGTATCTAATCCTATCCTGTGTGATACTGTCTGCTGAGCTGTGTATCTATCCTATCCCTGTGTGATACTGTCTGCTGAGCTGTGTATCTAATCCTATCCTGTGTGATACTGTCTGCTGAGCTGTGTATCTAATCCTATCCTGTGTGATACTGTCTGCTGAGCTGTGTATCTAATCCTATCCTGTGTGATACTGTCTGCTGAGCTGTGTATCTATCCTATCCTGTGTGATACTGTCTGCTGAGCCGTGTATCTAATCCTATCCTGTGTGATACTGTCTGCTGAGCCGTGTATCTAATCCTATCCCGTGTGATACTGTCTGCTGAGCTGCTGTATCTAATCCTATCCTGTGTGATACTGTCTGCTGAGCTTGTATCTAATCCTATCCTGTGTGATACTGTCTGCTGAGATGTGTATCTAATCCTATCCTGTGTGATACTGTCTGCTGAGCTGTGTATCTAATCCTATCCTGTGTGATACTGTCTGCTGAGCTGTGTATCTAATCCTATCCTGTGTGATACTGTCTGCTGAGCTGTGTATCTAATCCTATCCTGTGTGATACTGTCTGCTGAGCTGTGTATCTAATCCTATCCTGTGTGATACTGTCTGCTGAGCTGTGTATCTAATCCTATCCTGTGTGATACTGTCTGCTGAGCTGTGTATCTAATCCTATCCTGTGTGATACTGTCTGCTGAGCTGTGTATCTAATCCTATCAGTGTGATACTGTCTGCTGAGCTGTGTATCTAATCCTATCCTGTGTGATACTGTCTGCTGAGCTGTGTATCTAATCCTATCCTGTGTGATACTGTCTGCTGAGCTGTGTATCTAATCCTATCCTGTGTGATACTGTCTGCTGAGCTGTGTATCTAATCCTATCCTGTGGATACTGTCGGCTGAGCTGTGTATCTAATCCTAGTCCTGTGTGATACTGTTCTGCTGAGCTGTGTATCTAATCCTATCCTGTGTGATACTGTCTGCTGAGCTGTGTATCTAATCCTCTCACTGTGATACTGTCTGCTGAGCTGTGTATCTAATCCTATCCTGTGTGATACTGTCTGCTGAGCTGTGTATCTAATCCTATCCTGTGTGATACTGTCTGCTGAGCTGTGTATCTAATCCTATCCTGTGTGATACTGTCTGCTGAGCTGTGTATCTAATCCTATCCTGTGTGATACTGTCTGCTGAGCTGTGTATCTAATCCTATCCTCTGTGATACTGTCTGCTGAGCTGTGTATCTAATCCTATCCTGTGTGATACTGTCTGCTGAGCTGGTATCTAATCCTTCCTGTGTGATACTGTCTGCTGAGCTGTGTATCTAATCCTATCCTGTGTGATACTGTCTGCTGAGCTGTGTATCTAATCCTGTCCTGTGTGATACTGTCTGCTGAGCTGTGTATCTAATCCTATCCTGTGTGATACTGTCTGCTGAGCTGTGTATCTAATCCTATCCTGTGGTGATACTGTCTGCTGAGCTGTGTATCTAATCCTATCCTGTGTGATACTGTCTGCTGAGCTGTGTATCTAATCCTATCCTGTGTGATACTGTCTGCTGAGCTGTGTATCTAATCCTATCCTGTGTGATACTGTCTGCTGAGCTGTGTATCTAATCCTATCCTGTGTGATACTGTCTGCTGAGCTGTGTATCTAATCCTAGTCCTGTGTGATACTGTCTGCTGAGCTGTGTATCTAATCCTATCCTGTGTGATACTGTCTGCTGAGCTGTGGATCTAATCCATCCTGTGTGATACTGTCTGCTGAGCCGGGTATCTAATCCTATCCTGTGTGATACTGTCTGCTGAGCTGTGTATCTAATCCTAGTCCTGTGTGATACTGTCTGCTGAGCCTGTGTATCTAATCCTATCCTGTGTGATACTGTCTGCTGAGCTGTGTATCTAATCCTATCCTGTGTGATACTGTCTGCTGAGCTGTGTATCTAATCCTATCCTGTGTGATACTGTCCTGCTGAGCTGTGTATCTAATCCTCTCCATGTTGATACTGTCTGCTGAGCTGTGTATCTAATCCTATCCTGTGTGATACTGTCTGCTGAGCTGTGTATCTAATCCTATCCTGTGTGATACTGTCCTGCTGAGCTGTGTATCTAATCCTATCCTGTGTGATACTGTCTGCTGAGCTGTGTATCTAATCCTATCCTGTGTGATACTGTCTGCTGAGCCTGTGTATCTAATCCTATCCTGTGTGATACTGTCTGCTGAGCTGTGTATCTAATCCTATCCTGTGTGATACTGTCTGCTGAGCTGTGTATCTAATCCTATCCTGTGTGATACTGTCTGCTGAGCCGTGTATCTAATCCTATCCTGTGTGATACTGTCTGCTGAGCTGTGTATCTAATCCTATCCTGTGTGATACTGCTGCTGAGCTGTGTATCTAATCCTATCCTGTGTGATACTGTCTGCTGAGCTGTGTATCTAATCCTATCCTGTGTGATTACTGTCTGCTGAGCTGTGTATCTAATCCTATCCTGTGTGATACTGTCTGCTGAGCTGTGTATCTAATCCTATCCTGTGTGATACTGTCCTGCTGAGCTGTGTATCTAATCCTAGTCCTGTGTGATACTGTCTGCTGAGCTGTGTATCTAATCCTCTCCTGTGTGATACTGTCCTGTGTATCTAATCCTATCCTGTGTATACTGTCTGAGCTGTGTATCTAATCCTATCCTGTGTGATACTGTCTGCTGAGCTGTGTATCTAATCCTATCCTGTGTGATACTGTCTGCTGAGCTGTGTATCTAATCCTATCCTGTGTGATACTGTCTGCTGAGCTGTGTATCTAATCCTATCCTGTGTGATACTGTCTGCTGAGCTGTGTATCTAATCCTATCCTGTGTGATACTGTCTGCTGAGCTGTGTATCTAATCCTATCCTGTGTGATACTGTCTGCTGAGCTGTGTATCTAATCCTATCCTGTGTGATACTGTCTGCTGAGCTGTGTATCTAATCCTATCCTGTGTGATACTGTCTGCTGAGCTGTGTATCTAATCCTATCCTGTGTGATACTGTCTGCTGAGCTGTGTATCTAATCCTATCCTGTGTGATACTGTCTGCTGAGCTGTGTATCTAATCCTATCCTGTGTGATACTGTCTGCTGAGCTGTGTATCTAATCCATCCTGTGTGATACTGTCTGCTGAGCTGTGTATCTAATCCTATCCTGTGTGATACTGTCTGCTGAGCTGTGTATCTAATCCTATCCCGTGTTGATACTGTCAGCTGAGCTGTGTATCTAATCCTATCCTGTGTGTAACTGTCTGCCTGAGCTGTGTATCTAATCCTATCCTGTGTGATACTGTCTGCTGAGCTGTGTATCTATCCTCTCCTGTGTGATACTGTCTGCTGAGCTGTGTATCTAATCCTATCCTGTGTGATACTGTCTGCTGAGCTGTGTATCTAATCCTATCCTGTGTGATACCTGTCTGCTGAGCTGTGTATCTAATCCTATCCTGTGTGATACTGTCAGCTGAGCTGTGTATCTAATCCTATCCTGTGTGATACTGTCTGCTGAGCTCCTGTATCTAATCCTATCCTGTGTGATACTGTCTGCTGAGCTGTGTATCTAATCCTATCCTGTGTGATACTGTCTGCTGAGCTGTGTATCTAATCCTATCCTGTGTGATACTGTCTGCTGAGCTGTGTATCTAATCCTATCCTGTGTGATACTGTCTGCTGAGCTGTGTATCTAATCCTATCCTGTGTGATACATGTCTGCTTGAGCCTGTGTATTAATCTATCCTGTGTGATACTGTCTGCTGAGCTGTGTATCTAATCCTATCCTGTGTGATACTGTCTGCTGAGCTGTGTATCTAATCCTATCCTGTGTGATACTGTCTGCTGAGCTGTGTATCTAATCCTTCCTGTGTGATACTGTCTGCTGAGCCTGTATCTAATCCTATCCTGTGTGATACTGTCTGCTGAGCTGTGTATCTAATCCTCTCCATGTGTGATACTGTCTGCTGAGCCGTGTATCTAATCCTATCCTGTGTGATACTGTCTGCTGAGCTGTGTATCTAATCCTATCCTGTGTGATACTGTCTGCTGAGCTGTGTATCTAATCCTATCCTGTGTGATACTGTCTGCCTGAGCGCTGTTATCTAATCCTATCCTGTGTGATACTGTCTGCTGAGCGTGTATCTAATCCTAGTCCTGTGTGATACTGTCTGCTGAGCTGTGTATCTAATCCTCTCCTGTGTGATACGTCTGCTGAGCCTGTGTATCTAATCCTATCCTGTGTGATACTGTCTGCTGAGCTGTGTATCTAATCCTATCCTGTGATACTGTCTGCTGAGCTGTGTATCTAATCCTATCCTGTGTGATACTGTCTGCTGAGCTGTGTATCTAATCCTATCCTGTGATACTGTCTGCTGAGCTGTGTATCTAATCCTATCCTGTGTGATACTGTCTGCTGAGCTGTGTATCTAATCCTATCCTGTGTGATACTGTCTGCTGAGCTGTGTATCTAATCCTATCCTGTGTGATACTGTCTGCTGAGCTGTGTATCTAATCCTCCTGTGATACTGTCTGCTGAGCTGTGTATCTAATCCTATCCTGTGTGATACTGTCTGCTGAGCTGTGTATCTAATCCTATCCTGTGTGATACTGTCTGCTGAGCTGTGTATCTAATCCTATCCTGTGTGATACTGTCTGCTGAGCTGTGTATCTAATCCTATCCTGTGTGATACTGTCTGCTGAGCTGTGTATCTAATCCTATCCTGTGTGATACTGTCTGCTGAGCTGTGTATCTAATCCTATCCTGTGTGATACTGTCTGCTGAGCTGCGTATCTAATCCTCCTCACATGTTGATACTGACTGCTGAAGCCGTGTATTTCTAACCTTCCTGTGTGATACTGTCTGCTGAGCCGTGTATCTAATCCTATCCTGTGTGATACGTCTGCTGAGCTGCTTATCTAATCCTCTCACATGTGATACTCTGTGCTCCTTTCCTCATATAAGTTGGTTACCACTGTAATTCAATATCGGGAGTTTGTTTTTTGGATAATGGACTGGACCTCGTGCCTCCTGTAACCTCTCACCTGTGCCCCCCGCGCCTCATGCCTTCTCTTGTACCTCGTGGCTCCTGTTTACCTCTTGTATACCCCCACACCCTTGCAGCCTCCTGTGTACCTCGCGCCTCCTGTATACACCCGCGCCTCCTGTGTACCCGCGCCTCCTGTGTACCCCGCGCCGTTCCTGGTATACCCCCGCGCCTCCTGTATACCTCGTGTGTTGTATAGATCTCGTGGTTCCTGTCCGGTCCCTCTAGATCATGGATGTCAAACTCATGGCCCTCCAGATGTTGCAAAACTACAACTCCCATCATTCCCTGATAGCTGTAGTATGCCCAGGCATGATGGGAGTTGTAGTTTTGCAACAGCTGGAGGGCCACGAGTTTGACATCCCTGCTCTAGATCTTATATAAATGTCAGTTGGAGAAGAAAGCAGTGAAGAGTTTCCTTGCTGACCTCATGGTGACTGTCCCTTTAAGGATGTGGGGGGCTCCTGCTCGTGTCATGACTGTATCGTTCCTGCTGCTCCGGCGCTGTGTTTGCTTCACTATTATAAATAGTTTATTATTACCCCCGGCCTTGAACTTGCACTCGGGCTCTGATTTTGTGGTTTTGGCAGCAGAACGGTCAGGAAAGGGAGGAGGGAGATGACGGTGCAGGGGGGGGGGGGGGGGGGGCGAGGGGCAGTCGGGGTGACGGTACGTGACGGGGGGGGGGTCAGTGTCCACCTCATTCTTAGGATAAAGGCTGAATGTGGCTCCGGATCACTTATAATCCGTATCGGGGGGCTTCGGCCGTTACGTCTGCCGGGGCCCCTCTCATGGACACCGTGTCTCCTTACTATGGAATCCATCCCGGGGTCCATGAACAGATTCACCCAGCTTTCCACATACCCTGAGTGGCATAGAAACCTCCTGTGTAATGCCGCTGCATCCTCAGTCTGTGAATGTGCCAGTCTTCACTGCAGCTCAGTCATTCTATTCATGAAGCAGGTGGTTCGGATGAGCAGGCTGATCTGACCCTGCGGATGGACTGTGGGTTCAGACTTCCAGACGCTCTGAGTTATCAGGTTACCGTTTTTTCTGGTCACTGACCCCACAATTATCAGACCGCCCCCAGAATCATTGAGACCTTTTGGTTTTGTCATCCAGTTATTTGTGATTTGATGGTTTATTGGTTTATTTATTTATTTATTTTATTTTTTATTTATTTCAGACAATAAACTTCTGGAAAAATCTGTTTTTCTGAAGGACTTGACAGAAAAAATCCAGACTGAGCCTGTCCTGTTCCCGGGGGGCCACCATGCTGCTAGGTAGGTACAGTCGAGGGGTGGGTGGTCAGGGCAGTATACTTAATGTGCTGTATCTAAGCCTCTACTGTATGAATGGGGGTATCTAAGCATATGCAGCTGGAAAGTTTGTGAACCCTTCAGAAGTCTCTGTATTTCTGTATAACTTTGTCTAAAACTTTATCTAAAAATAGATAAAGAACCAAAATGAGTCATTTATTTACTGAGAAAAATGATCCGATATCATATGTCTGTGAGCGGTAAAAGTATGTGAACCTTTAGGATTGGAGTCGGGTGTCGGCGACCTGTTTTATGTAAAGAACGTGTATCTATCAAAGTCTGATCTTCACAGCACGTCTCGGGAGTGTATCATGGCAGGAACAAAGGAGATTTCTGAGGACCTCGCGAGAAGAGTTGTTGATGCTCATCAAGCTGGAAAAGGTTATAAAACCATCTCTAAACAGTCTGGACTCCACCAATCCTCAGTCAGACAGAATGTCTACAAACTGAGGAAATTCAATAAGGGTCGACCAACAAAGACTATGCCAAGAGGAAGATGTGCAATTCACAAAGGAACCCAAGGGAAACGGAGTAACGGAAGGCCTTTCTCTCATTTTCTGATTTTATTTTCATGCGTCTACAGTCAGAAGGACACTGACCAGCAATGGTGTGCATGGCAGGACTGCCAGGAGAAAACCACTGCTCTCCAAAAAGAACATTGCTGCTCATCTGCATTTTATAAAGATCACCTGGACAAGCCAGAAGTATAGTGGAAAAATAGAACTTTCTGGTGTAAATGAGAAGCGGAGAAAGGAAAACTCTGTATCCAGCATAAGAACCTCACCCCATCTGTGACACCTGGTGGTGGTGGGATCATGGTTTGGGCCTGTTCTGCTGCATCTGGGCCAGGACGGCTCACCATCATAGATGGAATGATGAATTCAGAATTATACCAGCAAATTTTGGAGGAAAATGTCAGGACGTCTGTCCGTGAACGAAACCTTAGTAGAATGGAGTGGTGGGTCATGGAGCAAAACAACAACCCTGCAAGTCGTTTTACCAAAGATGGTTAATGAAGAAGAAGAAGGAATGGACGAGTCACAGTCCTGACCCTAATGCAATAGAAATGTCGTGGAAGGACCTGAAGCAAGCAGTTCATAGCGGAAGCCACCAACATAGCAGAGCTGAAGCTCTTCTGTAGGGAGGAACGGGCTGAGATCCCTCCAAGCCGATGAGAAGGAGTAATAAACAATTAGATACTGAAGATCGGGGTTCACATACTTTCACAGACGTGATATCGGAGCATTTGAGTCATTTGTATGATTTGATTCTTTATTTACTTTTAGGACTTGTAAAAATCTAATGTAGATTTAGGTCAAATTTATCCAGAAATATAGAAAATTCTGAAGGGTTCACAAACTTTCCAGCACCGCTGCAAGATGTGATACTGTCTGCAGAGCTACGTATCTAATCCTACACCCATCATGTGTGATACTGTCTGCTGAGCTGTGTCTCTAATCCCAAGATGCGCTGCATATTGGAATATAGCAGGTTGGTGGCTCTCCCTAGTGTCCACATCTTGTTGCTTAGTTTCCCCATTTTCTGTACTGCAGGACCCTCCCGGAGGGGGTGCACACTGCTGGATCAGACGCCTCCCCCACCCTACAGAAGGAGATTTCGGCGCTCAGGGACTACAATGGAGAGGTAAATGTAGCGCCCCCTGGTATGAGTAGACTCTTCTAGTCTAATGACTGATTGTAGGTCTGACATTGGGGCCTGCCTGGACGATGGGGCCTGCCTGGACGTTGGGGCCTGCCTGGACGTTGGGGCCTGCCTGGACGTTGGGCTCTGCCTGGACGTTGGGCTCTGCCTGACGTTGGGCTCTGCCTGGACGTTGGGCTCTGCCTGGACGTTGGGCTCTGCCTGGACGTTGGGCTCTGCCTGGACGTTGGGCTCTGCCTGGACGTTGGGCTCTGCCTGGACGTTGGGCTCTGCCTGGACGTTGGGCTCTGCCTGGACGTTGGGCTCTGCCTGGACGTTGGGCTCTGCCTGGACGTTGGGCTCTGCCTGGACGTTGGGCTCTGCCTGGACGTTGGGCTCTGCCTGGACGTTGGGCTCTGCCTGGACGTTGGGGCCTGCCTGGACGTTGGGGCCTGCCTGGACGTTGGGGCCTGCCTCGACGTTGGGGCCTGCCTCGACGGCACGGGCTGTCTGACGATGCGTACTGTCTTTACGGTCAGGGTCTGTCTGACGATGCGTACTGTCTTTATGGTCGGGGTCTGTCTGACGATGCGTACTGTCTTTACGGTCAGGGTCTGTCTGACGATGCGTGCTGTCTTTACGGTCGGGGTCTGTCTGACGATGCGTACTGTCTTTACGGTCAGGGTCTGTCTGACGATGCGTACTGTCTTTACGGTCGGGGTCTGTCTGACGATGCGTACTGTCTTTACGGTCGGGGTCTGTCTGATGATCCGCCACCTGCGGCTCCGTTGCTGGTTTCTTGCTGACCTTGTTGTCCTTGCAGTTGGCCTTTCAAGCCTGCGAGCTGAAGAAGGAGGTGCAGGAGCGGGAGCAGGAGCTGCAGCAGCAGAGGTCCAGGTGCGGCTCTCACCCCGGAGCTGAGCTCTGAGTGCTTACTCCTCTCTCTTTCTCCCTAGTTCTGCACATTCTCGCCTAGGTTTTGCCCTTACAGTATTTCGTATGCTCCTGTCACATCCAGAGCTGCATTCACTTCTGCTATTTGTACAGCCGTGTTTTTAATCTCCAACTTGTAAATCAAATATATTCAAAGTGATAGATTTTTGAATGCAGCTCTGTATGTGACTTGAGTACAAAACATGATTTATTTATTATTTTCTTTTTTTTCTTTTGTGCCACTGACTCCACATGAGCTGCGTTGTCTATTGGAGTCTGAGGTCGTCTAAAATCCACCTCACTTTGCTGCTCTGTCCCTCTTTCCTTGCTTTACACTGCAGCTCTACTCTGTTAGGGCACAGTCTTGAACACTGATCCAGCTGAGCTACAATGTCTGCTGTGGCCTGAGATTCGCCTTCTGTCACATTAGAGGCTCAGAATTGTACTCTGCCCCTTCTCCATACTTTACACTGCAGTTCTGCTCTGTTAATGCATAGCTATGATCGGTGTCTCCAGCTTACCTGCATTGTGTATTAGAATCTCAGGTGGTCTGAAATCAACCGCCCCCCTGTCTCAGTGCTTGCTTTGTGTACTGCTGCCTCCTCTCTTCTTTACACTGCAGCTCGGCTTTCTTACAAAACAGATCTTTTTACTGGTGTCTTCTACAGCATCTCCTTCCTCGCTGCCCTGGTGGACGATCACAAAGATCAATGTCAGTGCCTGGAGAAGGAGATGGTCCAGATGGTCTGTGCCAATGCCGACCTGAAGGAAGACTATGACCATCTGCTATCGAAGCGCCTCCTACTGGAGGGGCAGCTTCACGAGGCCGAGGAGGAGCAGCGCGACCTCATTGAGGCTTTGACCATGAAGAAAGTGATGGAAGCGGAGCAGCAGAACAGCATCAACGAGAGGTGGTCACCCCCAGATTTATTTATTTTTTGGAGGGGGGGGTGCGGGGGTTATGGAAATAATTAACCTCATTGGACAACGTATATATTATCACCCCTGACATATGGGGTCGGGGGCCCTCTATTCTCGAGGTGGGACCGCATGTATCAGATATAACGTATCCGGGGGTGACAGCAGGGATTTGGAGGACCCCTCATTATCTGCTCCTCGCGTCCTCGGGGACTTCACCGGCTTTCTTTCTTTTTTTTTCGTTACAGGAGAAAGGATGAGATGTGGAGCCGCATAGTCAAAAAAGCCTTGCGCAAGACAGTCAGCGCCGAAGGGTGAGTATCGGGGGAATTTATCCAAAAATATTCTCATATTTAAGCCTTTTCAGACATTTTTCAGCACGAAACCCATTGCTTTGGTTATCTGTTCTTATACTCCAGTCACATCCGGAGCTGCATTCGAATCCTTGCTGCTGGCTCTCGGGCAAAGAGAATGTGAGTGCTCACTGCTGCCCTCTGCTGGTCCAGAGCCGGTATTGTGGCAGATACAGGCAATAGAGAAGGCAGCTCTGGTTGTGTGTAGAGCAGTCATAAATGACTGGAAGATGCAGCTCTGGGTGTGACTGGAGTATGACTAGATGTCACAGGTGAGATCACTGCAACTACGTTATTTCTGATGCCTTTTATTGTAGAATAGAGTCGGACGACTCCTCGCAGATCTTCGTGTCCGTGTGTTGGCCTCCCGCCCTCCCGTCCGTATCGGTCGCGCTGTAAGGTTCTCGTGTGGCGGTTGTGCTCCTTTGTGTCCAGCAGAGGTTCTCAGACGTGTCCGATTACCGTCCATTATTCCCAGGCCGCGTGTAGTATGGGAGGAGGAGCTAATGCTTTGTGGGTGGGGCTATAATTCCTCAATATTAGAAAATTGCAATATCGCCCCCTGGTGGGTTTTTAGTGAAGTGCGATTGCAGTGCACCCTCCTCCTCTCGGCGCTGCTGGGAGGTTGATTCATGGAAGGATCAGTCTGAAGACCTCTGCTCTGTGGTCAATGTGGGCAAATCATCTGCAAACTGATGGATGGTAAATAGTATAGGTAAAAGAAACCTAACGGTAAAGACTGGAGAACCCCGACCTTACAGTCTCCAGAGCACAAGTCCCTCGCAGCATCTGGAAGAAATGTATCGTCGGGTCTTCACTATCGGCAAACTCCAGGAAGTGAGCAACAATCACAAGACTCGTAGACCGCCATCCGCTCAGTTTGTCAATGACGTCCAACCACTCACTGATCACATGACTAGACACTGACGTCACATGTATGACATCACACGCCGGGTTCATTGGATAAACATCTAAGAAATAAGAGTTTTCAGGCAACGTGACAGGGGAGGACTTACACTTTGTTTACGGTTTTAGGGATGTTTGTCAAACGCGCTCTATGAATTTACATGATTTAAGCAGCATGGGGATGACCGGCAACCAAGAATTAGAGAAATCTTCCCCCAGGACATGCAGGTGAGAAAATAACTCAAGGAACAAGGAAGTAACTACTATAATACTGCTCCTATGTACAAGAATATATCTACTATAATACTGCTCCTATGTACAAGAATATAACTACTATAATACTGCTCCTATGTACAAGAATATAACTACTATAATACTGCTCCTATGTACAAGAATATAACTACTATAATACTGCTCCTATGTACAAGAATATAACTACTATAATACTGCTCCTATGTACAAGAATATAACTACTATAATACTTCCTCCTATGTACAAGAATATAACTACTATAATACTGCTCCTATGTACAAGAATATAACTACTATAATACTGCTCCTATGTACAAGAATATAACTACTATAATACTGCTCCTATGTACAAGAATATAACTACTATAATACTGCCTCCTATGTACAAGAATATAACTACTATAATACTGCCTCTATGTACAAGAATATAACTACTATAATACTGCCTCCTATGTACAGGAATATAACTACTATAATAATGCTCCTATGTACAAGAATATAACTACTATAATACTGCTCCTATGTACAAGGATATAACTACTATAATACTGCCCCTATGTACAAGAATATAACTACTATAATACTGCTCCTATGTACAAGAATATAACTACTATAATACTGCTCCTATGTACAGGAATATAACTACTATAATACTGCTCCTATGTACAAGAATATAACTACTATAATACTGCCCCTATGTACAAGAATATAACTACTATAATACTGCTCCTATGTACAAGAATATAACTACTATAATACTGCTCCTATGTACAAGAATATAACTACTATAATACTGCCCCTATGTACAAGAATATAACTACTATAATACTGCCCCTATGTACAAGAATATAACTACTATAATACTGCTCCTATGTACAAGAATATAACTACTATAATACTGCCTCCTATGTACAAGAATATAACTACTATAATACTGCCTCCTATGTACAAGAATATAACTACTATAATTCTGCTCCTATGTACAAGGATATAACTACTATAATACTGCTACTATGTACAAGGATATAACTACTATAATACTGCCTCCTATGTACAGGAATATAACTACTATAATACTGCCTCCTATGTACAAGAATATAACTACTATAATACTGCTCCTATGTACAAGAATATAACTACTATAATACTGCTCCTATGTACAAGAATATAACTACTATAATACTGCCCCTATGTACAAGAATATAACTGCTATAATACTGCCTCCTATGTACAAGAATATAACTGCTATAATACTGCCTCCTATGTACAAGAATATAACTGCTATAATACTGCCTCCTATGTACAAGAATATAACTACTATAATACTGCCTCCTATGTACAAGAATATAACTACTATAATACTGCTCCTATGTACAAGAATATAACTACTATAATACTGCTCCCTATGTACAAGAATATAACTACTATAATACTGCTCCTATGTACAAGAATATAACTACTATAATACTGCTCCCTATGTACAAGAATATAACTACTATAATACTGCTCCTATGTACAAGAATATAATTACTATAATACTGCTCCTATGTACAAGAATATAACTACTATAATACTGCTCCTATGTACATGAATATAACTAATATAATACTGCTCCTATGTACAAGAATATAACTACTATAATACTGCTCCTATGTATAAAAATATAACTACTATAATACTGCCCCCTGTGGAGCAGAATATTACTGTATCTAGAGGTTTGCTCATCCTTGGCTCTCGTGTGTTTCAGGTCTCAGTCTATGATTTCTTTAGGTCCTTCAAGATTCATGGGAGCATTAAGAAGCTTGTTTGAGTGAGTACGCTGAGTGTATGACGGTATTATATAGATACATTGTTATAGGCAGTGATCTGTTTTTCTTCTTCTCCCCTGGTGCAGGTGAGGAGTGGGGGGTCTATGGTGAAGGCCACATACCTGATCGCTCTGCAGTGCGGTGTTTGCTTAGGCGGGGGCTGAATCTCGCCAGCGCCACCTCTTGGAGGTGGCCCTGGTGCTGGTGAGGTGCAGGCCTCTTGAAACCGCTTTCTGTGGGGGGGGGGGGGGGGGGAGATATCTGGCCTGGCGATATTCCCTCGTCAAATTCCAAGCTTTGTTGGAGAGTCGGATCTTGACTGGTGGGGGCGCCTTCCAATAGGTGGCGCTGGCGAGAAGGTTCTCTTTCCCGGGAGATGCCTCCAGTGTAGATGACCTCATTGTTCTCACCTTTTGTGGCTACAGTTGGGACCCCCATTATTTGGCGGACCCTTGGGCTTTGATGGAGGTGCCTGGAGCCAGGATAGAACCAATGTTCTGTCTCTCTCTTTTTTTGGTTGGGGGGGGGGGGGGGGGGGGGGGGGATTTTTATTGGAGATGATGGAAACTTTTATCTTTGTCTTTAGTTTTCGGAAGACCCCAGATGATTGCAGTGTGGATGGCGAGTGGTATCGCCCGTCGCCCGTGTGTGTGATCTGCTGCCCACCGAAAAGAGCCATCTATAGCAAGGTAAGACCCCCCTCATCTGTAGACAGTGCCTAGGGCCCACCAGTGGAAGTGATTTTGGGGGCCCACAGGAATATTACTTGTATATTTTTCGTCCTCGCGCGCAGAGCAGAACGGTATTGTGCACCGTACAGTATCAAAGGGTGCGTCTTCCCCCCCCCCCCCCCCAAGTAATAAACCAAAAAAGGAGGGGATTATGAGGATAGAGGCAGGAAAGCCTTAAAACTTCCATTCTGCCCAAATTCTCAGTGTTTCTCTGTTTATCGTTAAGGTGTGCACCCTAAGGGTCTATTCACACATCCGTAATTTGGGTCCGAATTCGTTCTGCAATTTGCGGACCCATTCACTTTCAATGGGGCTGGAATGGATGCAAATCTGCATTTCCGAGATCCGCATCCGTTTTTTCGGGATCCCTTTTTTTGGGGGATCCGCAATTCCGTTCCTGAAAAAACTAGAACATGTCCTATTCTTGTCCGCAATTGCGGACCAGAAAAGGCATTTTCTATTATAGTGTCTGTGATGTGCGGTCCGCAAATTACGGATCGCACATTGCAGGTCCTGAAAGAAGACGATGCCGGCTGCGCGAACAACAGGATGAGGGGAGGTAATTTTTTTAATTATTTTTTTTTAACCCCTAAATCAACATTTTAGTAAGTATCCTGTATTCAGAATGCGGTTATTTTCCCTTATAATCCGGTTATATTGGAAAATGATAAAATCTACAGAACCCCTGACAGTGAAGAGGTCCGGGTTCGGCTCTGGGCACCACAGTCAGTTTTTTTAATGCAAAACGCATTGCACCCTCGCGATAAAAACTGAACATCGGAACGCAATCGCAGTCAAAACTCACTGCAATTGCGTACCTGATCGCAGACGCAACGCATCCGGACCTAATCTGGAAACGCCCGTCTGCAAGGGGCCTAAAGGTGTGATGTAGATTTGGTGTATAATATAAAATGGAACCAAAACATGATTCAAATTATGAGAAACTAAACTTAAATTCCCCAAAATATTATCCCAGGACAATCCGTTTGCCAAGCGCTTCGCCCCGGAGAACGTGTGCTATTACATCGCGCTCTAAACAAAACTTTATAAACTGAGAAATCTTAACCTTCTGACCTCTATTTCCTATAAGGTGATGTAAAGCTGTAACAGTATCGGAACGGAAAATACCTAAACCAGGATAAATTCGTAATATTTTCTCCAAAAACGGAAGTGTGTCCCCATTCCCAACCTCCCTAGTAATAGAAAAGATACCCTTGATCTCCAGCCAATCGTTATTGTGGACCTCAGATTGTTTATCAATGGAATAAGATTAAGCTGTAGAAAGTCGTGCATCCTCGGGGATATCATTATACACAGATATGTAAATCGGTGGCGTGGCGTGGGTTAACAGCACCTGGTATTGCGCCCCCCAATCTGTGGACACGCCCCCTTTTTATAGAACCTCTCCCCAAATTATACAAAGACCAACATTACCAAAAACCCTATATAAAGGCCAAATAATACTACTCCCACCTGGTCAGACATGATGAGAGTATTACCGCCATACTGACACTGAATAATAATACTGCACTATACCGAAACCAGCACGAAGCACCATAGGCCGCCTACCGCTTGTGTTTTGTGCACGCGTGTTACTTGCGGTTTTTGTTAACAGATCTCATCCTTCTACTGAAAAGGGTGAAATCCACAGAAAAAATTGCAAACACAATTCACATGCTGCAGATTTCACTATCCGCACGGCAGGTTCATCTCCTCACAGACAGAATCTGTGAAGTGCACATGAGATGTGTCTGATCCCGTACACTTTGCTGGGTCCGTACTACACTGCGGTTTTCACTGCGAGGAAAAAACGCACGGAATTGGTAACATATGAATGCAGCCTAATATACAAATAATACTGCTAAACCCACGAGCACAGTGACTGAATACTGCACCAGACCGATACTGGGGGGTCCTTTCCCCCAATCTGAGGAAGGGGCCGCTCCATTCATTCTCTATGGGACTGCCGGAGATAGCCCAGTGCAGCGCTCGGCCATTTCTGCCAGTCCCATAGAGAATGACTGGAGCGGCAGGGAGCATGCGGACCTGTCACTGCATCAGATTCAGGGAACAGGATTCTGGTATTTGGGATCAGTGGGGTCCCCGTAGTCAGACCCCCACTAACCAGTCAGTTATCCCCCATCCTATGAATAGGAGATAACTTCTAAAATTGGCACAACCACTTGAATTCATTCCCAATCCCAATTAAAAGGGTTTTTGGGGCTGAACCCGGACATATCCCTATCTTCACCCCTCTGGCCCCCCGGTTATGGTTTACTTTAGCAGAGGCTTCCACCTAGCAGTGTTCCCGATGACGTCACCGGCTCTGAGAGACGGGCTTTAGCCATTAGTGCTGGGCGTCACTGGTCCCACTGCTGGGCGGAAGCCTCTGCTTAGCTTTACCCATGGAAAGCCCGGTACGTCGCTGGTTCTCCTAAAAATTCCGGATGCTCATGTCAGGGGGGCCGGAGGGGTCAATATGGGGATATGTCTGGGTTCAGCCCCTTTAAGGCCCCATGGTAACTATACCGCACCATATATTGCTGAAATGTTATAATGGCCACACCAAGATATATACCGTTATCCCAGATTGCGTCCCGCCGTAGCGCTGCTGTCGTGGGTGGTGGGCGCAGTGACTGCCCAGAAAACTCACTGATATAGGCAGTGCGCTGGATATGGTCTGTGCTGCTCGGCGCCCACTTGCAGTTTGGTGCCCGGAATTTCGAGTCTATCTAAGGGCATAAGACTGGTTTATATTGAGACCTGAAACTTCCCCCAAAGAGTTAACCATTTGAATCATTTTTGGGAGTGCGCTATTCATATGTTGCATGTAAAATAAAATATCATCTGCATATAGGGAAACGCGATCTTCTACTCCTAATACCCCAAAACCTTCCATCTGAGAGTCTTAGACCCGATCAGCAAGGGGCTCAATCTAGAGACGGGGAAAGAGGACCTCCCGGCCGGGTACCTCTACTCAAGGAGACGCTACTCCTTGTAAGGAAGCCATTTATAGTCCAACTGGGGGATCTAGACCAAAGCGTAATCAGATTTATAAATCTAAGACCAAATTCCATCTTCTGTAACAGTCTCCGGTCAAAGCCCTTATGCCCCTTTCACACGGCGAGGTGAACGCATTGCACCCGCACTGAATCCGGACACATTCATTTCTATGGGGCTGTGCACACGAGCGGTGATTTTCACGCATCACTTGTGCGTTGCGTAAAAATCGCAGCATGCTCTATATTCTGGGTTTTTTACGCAACACTGGCCCCATAGAAGTGAATAGGGCCGCGTGAAAATCGCAAGCAAGTGCGGATGCGGTGCGATTTTCACGCATGGTTGCTAGGTGACCATCGGGCTGGGGACCCGATCTGTATTATTTTCCCTTATAACATGGTTATAAGGGAAAATAATAGCATTTTTAATACAGAATGCATAGTAAAATAGCGCTGGAGGGGTTAAAAAGAAAAAAATAATTAACTCACAGAGTCCACTTCATCGCGTAGTTGCGGATCTCTGTCTTCTTCTGTAATGTTGAGCTGCCGGCTAAGGACCTGTGGTGACGTCACATCACATGGTCCAATCACATGGTCCCTCACCATGGTGATGAACCATGTGATTGGACCATGTGATGAGCACAGTGACGTCATCAAAGGTCCTATTCCTGTGCACAGCAAAAAAGAAGACAGAAGCGAAGCCGGCTGCGCGATCAAGTGGATTAAGGTGACTTAAATTATTATTTTTTTTTTTTTATTTTTTTAACCCCTCCAGCGCTGTTTTACTATGCAGTCTGTATTCAGAATGCTATTATTTTCCCTTATAACCATGTTATAAGGGTAAATAATACAATCTACAGAACACTGATCCCAAGCCCGAACTTCTGTGAAGAAGTTCGGGTTTGGGTACCAAACATGTCGATTTTTCTCACGCGGAAAAATCGCGCATGTTCCTGCAACGCACCCGCACCTTTTCCCGCAACGCCCGTGTGAAACCAGCCTTAGAGGCATCTAAAGAGAGGATGGACCGAGAGACCCCCCGGGGGACGGTGCAAATTATATTAAGCCCCCTTATTAGGAATAAAACCATTATGATCAGGATGTATAATTTTTTTTATAAATTTTTTTTAAATTACATTTTAGGGTGGAATGGAATATTTTTTTTATTTTTGAATCTTTAGTTTTTACTATTGCCTGTGGACGCGCATGGACTGTAAATGCTGTATCATCGATATTACCCTGAGGTGCCACGGTTGGTATTGACTGTGGCAGCTCAGGGGTTAGACTGCAGGGTTGGTAACGATCTCTTATCCCAGCCGTAAGGACGTGGCTGCTGCAATGCCAAAAGCCTGGAGTCCTTGCCCCTTTCACACAAGCGCGGGTCCTGACCCTTTCATTTCTACGGGTCTGTGCACATGAGCGCTGTTTTTCACGCATCATTTCTGCGTTGTGCGAAAAACGCAGCGTGTTCTATATTCAGCTGGTTTTTTTTTCCACGCAGCCCTGGCCCCATAGAAGTGAAAATCGCATTGCACCCGGATGAAACACTGAACACAGTCACAGACAAAACTCGCTTGCGGAAGTGTGCGAGTTTTACTGAACGCATCCGGAGCCAATCCGTATCGCTCATGTGAGAGAGGCCTAAACAGTTAATGGCTGTGTGGTTTTAGGCAAACTCTAGAAGGGTTCCCCGGGCATCATAAAACATACAAGTGTCCCGTGGACCCGAGGAAGAAATTTGGTTTCATTAACACTTGCCTGTCTTGCTCCGTTGTCCTCAGTGCAGCGGCCGCCAGCTCCCCCGCTCTTGTCCCGGGTGCGCGCGCTTCTTTTCCTGTTCAGGTGCATTTATTACTATGTAGCTGAACAGGAAAAGAAGCGCAAACATCTCTTCGGGACAAGAGCTCCTCGCGGCCGGTGCGAGTGCGGCAGGGACAGGTAAGTATTAATGAAACCAAATTTCTTCCGCGGGTCCACGGGACGCTTGTATTTTTCATGATGCTCGGAGAACCCTCTTAATTTATCTTTATACCGTATAAACTTCTAGTAATTGATGTGTGCCTGCTTGGGGGCCATTCACACGGCGAGAGCGGGCGTCTGGTTTCGGCTTGGTTCTATTCAATACAAAACTACAATTACAACTCCCAACAGGTCCTGAAGTTCTGCAACCCACAGGGCATGCTGGGAGTTGTAATCTCCAGAGGGGTGGACAGTAAATACCTACCTGTTTGGGAGGAGAGCGGTCTGCGCAGACTTCTCAGCAGACCCTCATTCTTCTCTTCTGTAGCGCTGCCTGCGTCTGCCTGGTTGTCAAATAAACTGAAATCCCGCCGCCGCGCTCTGCGCCGACTCAGAAAATGGGCGGGCGGCAGGGCTGCCCCTGCTGTGTGACGATTCACGCACTTGGTAAGAGCACAGATCGGGCGGCGGGCCCCGCAGCACTGCAGCAGCCGTGCCAGAGGAGGAGCGGTGAGAAGAGCTCGGAGATTATCTGCCCATTGCTGGCGCTGTAGTGATCGCCTCGCTGCTTATTACACGGAGCTGCCGCTGATTAGTGACTATGATTATCTATATTGGCATGCAGGCAAAGGGCCCACCGAGGATTTCACCGGCTCCCCGGGGGCCAGTCCGAGCCTGTCTGTAAAGACATACACTTATAGCATTTTCTATGCGGATATTTATATTGCATCATCAATTATCAATGAAAACTGAAAGGATGTCTCTGAGTTTGTTACACAGTAATTATCATTTATACATGTACTGATCCTGAGATACATCCTGTATTATACTCCAGAGCTGCACTCACTATTCTGCTGGTGCAGTCACTGTGTACATACATTACTTATCCTGTACTGATCCTGAGTTACATCCTGTATTATACTCCAGAGCTGCACTCACTATTCTGCTGGTGCAGTCACTGTGTACATAATAACAATCTAGTTCACAGCAATGTCGAGAGTGATACAGTTGTATCCACTACCAAAGAAACCATCTCTTGACCCGACCTGTGCTGCTAATTACCAACCTGTTTCTAACTTCCCCTTCATCTCTAAACTCCTTGAACGTCTTGTCTACTCTCACTTAATAAGCTATCTCTCTGAAAACCCTCTTCTTGACCCCTTACAATCTGCCTTTCGCCCTCTTCACTCTACAGAAACTGCCCTGACTAAAGTGTCTAACGATCTCCTAAAAGCAAAAAGAAATGGTGACTATTCTCTACTGATTCTGCTGGATCTCTCTGCAGCGTTTGATACCGTAGACCATAAACTCCTCCTCACCATGCTCCACTCAATTGGCCTTAAGGACACTGCTCTCTTGGTTCTCTTCCTGTCTCTCTGGTCGCTCCTTTAGTGTATCATTCGCTGGCTCTTCTTCTTCTCCCCTTCTCCGCTGTCTTGGG
The DNA here is from genome assembly GCF_014858855.1 of Bufo gargarizans. Taxonomy (NCBI): domain Eukaryota; kingdom Metazoa; phylum Chordata; class Amphibia; order Anura; family Bufonidae; genus Bufo; species Bufo gargarizans. Next base: position 8,155,695 of record NC_058082.1, read on the forward strand.
GCCACATTTGACTCTCATCTTTCCTTTGTTCCCCCTATTCAATCACTTACACGCTCTGCACCTCAAGAATATCGCCAGAATCCGCCCTTTTCTTACGGTGGAAACGGCAAAAACTCTTGTTGTTGCCTGGATTCATTCTCGTCTGGACTACTGCAATACTAACCGGTCTCCCTCTCACTAAACTCAGACTGTCCTAAATGCTGCAGCCAGGCTCATCTATCCATCCAAAAGCTACACTGATGCCACTAGTCTGTGCCAGTCACTTCGCTGGTTGCCCATCCACCACAGAATACAGTTCAAACTTCTCACCCTCTCCACAGTGCTGCACCTTCATACATCTCCTCCCTCATCTCCATCTATCACCCTACTTCTGCTCTCCACAGTGCTGCACCTTCATACATCTCCTCCCTCATCTCCGTCTACCACCCTACTCGTGCTCTCCACAGTGCTACACCTCCATACATCTCCTCCCTCATCTCCATCTACCACCCTACTCGTGCTCTCCACAGTGCTGCACCTCCATACATCTCCTCCCTCATCTCCATCTACCACCCTACTCGTGCTCTCCACAGTGCTGCACCTCCATACATCTCCTCCCTCATCTCCATCTACCACCCTACTCGTGCTCTCCACAGTGCTGCACCTCCATACATCTCCTCCCTCATCTCCATCTACCACCCTACTCCTGCTCTCCACAGTGCTGCACCTCCATACATCTCCTCCCTCATCTCCATCTACCACCCTACTCGTGCTCTCCGTTCTGTTAGCGACCTAAGATTAATAACCTCCATAATTCATACCTCTCTCCCGTCTTCAAGACTTTCCTCGAGCTGCACCTACTCTCTGGAATACTCTTCCCCGGAATATTAGGTCAATTCACAACTTCTCCATCTTCAAACGCGCCTTAAAAACCCATCTTTTCAGGCAGGCTTATCAAGCTACCTAAACTGACTATTCCCAGACTAAACCTCCCCCACCAACTCCTCTGGCCTGAACTCGATCCTGTAGTAGTCCCAAACCTGAAGCAGATCGGCCGGCACCACTCCTGTCTGTTCAATAATGGCTCAAATCCTACTTATCACAATCAACTACCTTATGTGTCACCCCCAATGCCTCATAGATTGTAAGCTCTTGCGAGCAGTGCCCTGACTCCTAGTGTTTCAGTTGCATATTAGCCAGTTAGTTTTGTTTCGTACATGAACCCTATAAATTTGTAAAGCGCTGCGGAATATGGTGGCGCTATATAAATACATTTTATTATTATTATTATGGTAGGCCTAGGTATTTACAGACTTATCACATTTGAACATAAACAAGAGTTTTAATTCACTGACAGCAAGCAGAGATATTGCACATGATGAGTGTAGATGTTAAGTACATTACAACGTTTTCGACCATTGTTTTTGATTCCTGTGCAAATAAACCTATAACGAGGACACTTGACTGTAGTCAGGACTCCGCCCACTACTGCACTGTTCACCCAATCATTGAAGAGGCTGTTTTCCTGATGCTCCTCCCCCATAATGGTCACATGATGCAGCTTATGAGACTGATCTACTTTGATTTCTTTCAGGAGGTCCATGACTCTGAAATTCACGCGGTCAAGTTCAGCCCCAACTCCAGGATGGTGGCCACCGGAGGGGCGGACCGGGTGGTGAAGATCTGGGACATTGTAGGAGGTGAGGACCGGTGGACGCTGAGCCCCGAATAAGGAGCTCCGCCCTGCTGGAATCTCCAACTATGATGCAGGGGTGTAATAAAGCTCTCATCATGTGACTGTGGGGTGACCCCGCAGCGGAGCGGGTGGCAGGGAATGAAGTTCTCCTTTCTGGTTAGGGCCTCGTGCACACAAATTGTAGATCCTCAAAATACAAATGTCGTCCTTGTGCAAACCCACTCGCTTAGGTCCGTGGTCTGCATTCTGCGATACTGACGCACAGATGCGGAAAATGCACGTATTGTCCGCGAAAACATCATGTCCTGTACTTGGCTGCACAATGCAGACCATTGAAGTCAATGGGTCCGCAAAAGGTGAAGGAGCAACGCGGACGGTATCTGTGTTTACGAATCTACAATCTGCCGACTGCAAAATGCGTACAGTCCCGTGCATGAGGCCCTGGTAGTGTCCAGCTAGAGTGTGAGCTCTGCTGCCAGGCTGAAAAGAGGTTTATTCAGTGCATTTTGCATTTAGTATATTTAGTGTTTTATAGTTTTCTATTTAGTGCATTTTATAGTGTATTTTTCATTTTATACTTAGTGTGTATTTTTATACTTAGTATATTTATTCCGTGTATTTTATCGTTAGTGTTTTGCATTTAGTATATTTTATATTTAGTGTAATTATAATTTTTCTAGTTGGTGTATTTTATAGTTTTTATATTTGCTGTATTTTATCATTAGTGCTTTTTGTATTTATTGTGTTTTATATTTTTCTATTTGTTGTGTTCTATCTTTATGTTTCCTGTGTTGTTATCTATTGTATTCCTTTCCATGTACTTAGTTTTCCCCGTTTCTCTCCCTCTTTAGGGCAGCTCCAGTGCCAGCAAGTGCTCCAGGGGAGTAACGGAGGAATAACCAGCATTGAGTTTGACCCCTCGGTGCGTATGCCGCTCTCTGGACCATTCTATGCCGACTCTAGGGGTCCCATCCTATGGTCCCAGTTATCAGCCATCTCAGGCTGGGAATAGATGAATGGCGCGCTGTGGAGCCTGGAGGGCGCGCTGTGCCGCTGTGGGAGCACTGTTTTACTTTGTATCTAGGGTTACCATAAGTATGTGCACCCCCTGCACTTCACACCCACTGCTATCAGTGCATAGAATTTACAGTAATCAGACCTTAGAGGTGGGAGGGGGTCATGCTGGGCCCAGGCTCCGCTCTGCTCAATGCCAGGTGGCGGCTGAAGAGGTGTAAAGCCAACAACAAAGGGAAACGGATGTGAGGGGGGCACATACTATTGAGCCTGTGTGATCCCCCTCGTCTCCTGTAGGTGGCAGCAGAGAACAGTGTAACCGGCTGATGGTTCTGAGGGGAGTCCGGGGGTCTCACGTGGCGCTTCCTCTTTATTTCAGGGGGTGCAGGTCTTGGCCGCCTCATTTGATGGATCGGCTCATCTGTGGAAGCTGGACACCAAAGCCAACGTACGTCTCCTCTCGCCGTTCTCTTGACTTTTGGTTGGTGACACAATTTCTGCAGCTCTTTAACATGCTTTGTATGTTATGATCAGTACCTCTGCTTGCTGACAGTGATTGTAGCCTTCTTGTTTATGGGCAGACTTCTGGGGACTTGCTACATTTGTGTCCGGTCTACACAATCCTCGGCGTCCTGATAGTTTGTTACATTTTATAGCCGCTTTGATACATTGTATCCTTCCAAAGTTGACAGAGGACTGGATACAATTGTAACAAATCATCAGCTGTGAGAAGTGTTTGATCTGGATGAAAAGACAATTTACATTTGCTGACAGCAAGTAGAGATCTTGAGGAATTGAATCACAACCTGTATTAGAAAGTTCTTGGATCTGGCTCCTGTCGGGCCCCTGTAAATGGTATTGACCTCTGTATCCTTATGTTCTCCTCCAGGACAAGATGACCGGGCACACGGGGAAGGTCACGGCCGCCAAGTTCAAGATGTCCACCTACCGTGCGGTCACCTGCAGCATGGACCGGACCGTCAGGGAGTGGGACCTGCATAAAGCAGCCTGTAGGTGGCGTCATCCCCTATAGAATGCGCCTGTAGAGGCTTCACCCAGGGGCAGCCCCCCTCCAGCTCCATCACCTACCCCGGGGGCCCCCAGATAGAGGCCAGTGCTTTTCTCTATGTATTAGAGGCTACATCCTCTTAAAGGGCCAGGCCTCTCCGGATTCCCGCGTTGTACACAGGTAGTCACCCAGATTTCCCGGACGTAATTCTTTCTGATTCATAGGTGCACTTCCCCTTTAAGAATCCAAATATGCACATATCGGCGTGGCCCCAGTCTGTGGGCTCGGGCCCCGCTCCGTGTGACATGTGTTCTGATAATCACTTTGCTCTTTACTTTCTCGCTGCGCCTCGCTCAGGAGACGGTAAGGCTGTGACCGCGGAGTCGCCATGTTTCTTGTCACGTGTTACATCCGTGCTCACTTCTTATTTTCTGCATCGTCATAGTAACCAGAGATGTACAGTACGGACCAAAAGTTTGGACACACCTTCTCATTCAAAGAGTTTTCTGTATTTTCATGACTATGGAAATTGTAGATTCACACTGAAGGCATCAAAACTATGAATTATCACATGTGGAATTATATACATAACAAAAAAGTGTGAAACAACTGAAAATATGTCATATTCTAGGTTCTTCAAAGTAGCCACCTTTTGCTTTGATTACTGCTTTGCACACTCTTGGCATTCTCTTGATGAGCTTCAAGAGGTAGTCACCTGAAATGGTCTTCACTTCACAGGTGTGCCCTGTCAGGTGTAATATATGGGATTTCTTGCCTTATAAATGGGGTTGGGACCATCAGTTGCGTTGTGGAGAAGTCAGGTGGATACACAGCTGATAGTCCTACTGAATAGACTGTTAGAATTTGTATAATGGCAAGAAAAAAGCAGCTAAGTAAAGAAAAACGAGTGGCCATCATTACTTTAAGAAATGAAGGTCAGTCAGTCCGAAAAATTGGGAAAACTTTGAAAGTGTCCCCAAGTGCAGTCACAAAAAACATCAAGCGCTACAAAGAAACTGTCTCACATGCGGACCGCCCCAGGAAAGGAAGACCAAGAGTCACCTCTGCTGCGGAGGATAAGTTCATCCGAGTCACCAGCCTCAGAAATCGCAGGTTAACAGCAGGTCAGATTAGAGACCAGGTCAATGCCACACAGAGTTCTAGCAGCAGACACATCTCTAGAACAACTGTTAAGAGGAGACTGTGTGAATCAGGCCTTCATGGTAGAATATCTGCTAGGAAACCACTGCTAAGGACAGGCAACAAGCAGAAGAGACTTGTTTGGGCTAAAGAACACAAGGAATGGACATTAGACCAGTGGAAATCTGTGCTTTGGTCTGATGAGTCCAAATTTGAGATCTTTGGTTCCAACCACCGTGTCTTTGTGCGACGCAGAAAAGGTGAACGGATGGACTCTACATGCCTGGTTCCCACCGTGAAGCATGGAGGAGGAGGTGTGATGGTGTGGGGGTGCTTTGCTGGTGACACTGTTGGGGATTTATTCAAAATAGAAGGCATACTGAACCAGCATGGCTACCACAGCATCTTGCAGCGGCATGCTATTCCATCCGGTTTGCGTTTAGTTGGACCATCATTTACAATGACCCCAAACACACCTCCAGGCTGTGTAAGGGCTATTTGACCATGAAGGAGAGTGATGGGGTGCTGCGCCAGATGACCTGGCCTCCACAGTCACCGGACCTGAACCCAATGGAGATGGTTTGGGGTGAGCTGGACCGCAGAGTGAAAGGGCCAACAAGTGCTAAGCATCTCTGGGAACTCCTTCAAGACTGTTGGAAGACCATTTCAGGTGACTACCTCTTGAAGCTCATCAAGAGAATGCCAAGAGTGTGCAAAGCAGTAATCAAAGCAAAAGGTGGCTACTTTGAAGAACCTAGAATAGGACATATTTTCAGTTGTTTCACACTTTTTTGTTATGTATATAATTCCACATGTGTTAATTCATAGTTTTGATGCCTTCAGTGTGAATCTACAATTTTCATAGTCATGAAAATAAAGAAAACTCTTTGAATGAGAAGGTGTGTCCAAACTTTTGGTCTGTACTGTATATATATATATAGCTATATACAGGGAGAGTCCTGTAATCAGCTGAGGTCACACAGTACATGCACTTGTACCTCGGGGAGTGGCCCCTGGCGGTGGCTGTGTGGCCCCTGAGCTGAGGCTGTATAGGTCCAGGGCTGCCGGACTATCAGGCTGGATCTGGTCACATGACTCCACCCGCCATATTGCGCTGACACTGTGGTGCTTGCGTGTTGCAGGTGTGCGGTGCATCGCGGTGCCCTCGTACTGCAGCGACGTCGTCTGCTCCGACTCCCTCGTCATCAGCGGACACCACGACAAGAAGATCCGCTTCTGGGACACCAGGTAACGGAGGCGGGCGCCGCTTATCTCTGCCCGGAGACTCCTACCCTCCAGTTTATTGGTTCAGATCTACATGAAACACCAGAGGATATGTCGTCTCTAGTCACATCCAAAGCTGCATTAACGCATTTGCTTGCCTGCTACCAGTAGAGATTAGGTTGCATTGTGAGATTCCATAATGCACTACAACTCCCACTGTGCAGCTCGGTTCTGGATGATCAGATTCCAGGGATTGTGTGCCGTTCTCCGCTTTCATGTCCTGTCGTGTCCCTCAGGTCTCAGCTCTGCGTCCGGGAGGTGACGCTGGAGGAGAAGGTGACCTCCCTGTACATGGAGCCGGAGCAGACGCAGCTTCTGAGCTGCTCGCGGGACGACGCCCTCACCCTGCTGGACCTGCGGACGGGGGGCGTGCGGCTGGTGTTCAGGTACGGCCGGCGGACCCCCTTCTGCCATAGGTTACCCCCTGGTGATGCGCTAACGGCCTCTCTTCTCACAGAGCCGACGGCTTCAAATGCGGCTGTGACTGGACCAAGGCGATTCTGAGGTGAGGAAGGGAAGGCAGTGCGGCTTCTCTCAGCCCAAGAGCTTGCAATCTGTCCCAGCGGAGGTTGTACCACTGCATTATAAGCTCTTCCGTGGGTCATCACCCAGCTTTCCCAGGCTCCGGGGGTGTAATGGCGCTCTTGTGTCTCCGCAGCCCGGACAACAGTTACAGTATGGCCGGCTCCTCTGACGGGACCATCTTCATATGGAACACGAGGACTGGACTTCTGGAGCGGAGTCTGACGGGGGAGCACAGGTGAGATCATCTGCAGACTGATCCTGAGTGACACAGGTCTTGTGCTCTACTCACATCCAGAGCTGCCTTCACTATGGTGTAGTTCCATCATGTCTTATTCTCTAGTCACATCAAGAGGTGCATTCATAATCCTACAGTTAAAGCATTTATAATCCTCTAGTCACATCCAGAGCTGCATTATCTATTACGCAGTGCCGTCACGTTTTATACTCTAGTCACATCAAGAGCCCCATTCATAATCCTACAGTTAAATCATTATTGTCCTCTAGTCACATCCAAAGCTGCAGTCGCTGCTGTGCAGTTCCTTCGTTCCTTATACTGTAGTCACAGCCAGAGCTGCATTTATTACTATGCCGTACCATTGTGTATTATACTCTACTCACATCCAGAGCTGCTTTTACTATTTTGCAGTTTCATCATCTTTTTTTCTAATCACACTAAGAGCTGCGTTTTGTTGTACAGTTAACTCAGTCATGATCCTCTAGTCACATCGACAGCTGCATTAACTGTTGTGCAGTTCCATTGTTTCTTATTCTATAGTCACATCCAAAGCTGCAGTCGCTGCTGTGCAGTTCCTTCGTTCCTTATACTGTAGTCACAGCCAGAGCTGCATTTATTACTATGCCGTACCATTGTGTATTATACTCTACTCACATCCAGAGCTGCTTTTACTATTTTGCAGTTTCATCATCTTTTTTTCTAATCACACTAAGAGCTGCGTTTTGTTGTACAGTTAACTCAGTCATGATCCTCTAGTCACATCGACAGCTGCATTAACTGTTGTGCAGTTCCATTGTTTCTTATTCTATAGTCACATCCAAAGCTGCCTTCACTGTTTTATTCATTCTAATCACATCTTTTCCTCTAGTCACATTAAGATCTGCATTCATAGTCATATTGTTAATTCATTTATTATCCTCTAATCGTATCCAGAGCTGCATTCACTGTTATGCAGTTCCATTGTGTCCTTTCCTGTAGTCATATTAAAAGCTGTATTCACAGATGTACAGTTAAATCCTTTATGATCCTGTAGTCACATCCAGAGCTGCATTTATGATTATGCAGTTCTATCGTGTATTATACTCTACTCACATCCAGAGCTGCATTTACAATTGTGCAGTATCATTGTGTCTTTTCCTCTAGTCACATTAAGAGCTGCAAACATAGTTGTACAGTTCAGTTATGATCCTGTAGTCACATCCAGAACTGCATCCAAAATCAGGCAGTTAAATCTTCTACTACAGTCACATACAGAGCTGCATTTGAAATCCCCCTGATAACAGGGAGCAACAGATTGCTTTACACTGCACATCGCAGGGAGATAGGCTGCAGGTAAACCTTGAATTAATCTTGTTCAGTTCCTCTCATCACCACCAGAGGGCGCAGCAGGGAAGGGAGAACTGACTGTGCGTAAGAAAGTCCTAAAACATTGTCCCTTTCCTCTGATATCATCTATGGTGCGGGATGTCCATGTTCTGCAGCAAGAAGGGTGGGAGATGGCAAGTGTGCGGTGAGGGGGTGGTAATGATGATGCGGCATCAGCGGTGGGATGGGGGTAAGGAGGGTAGGTAGTGACGATCATCTGGCGGTAAGAGAAAATGGGCTGCCTCTGTCGTCAGGGATGTGGGGCCGCGGCTGCCTCTGTCGTGGTGGGGGTGGCGCTGCGGCTGCCTCTGTTGTTGGGCAGGTGACGCTGCGGCTGCCTCTGTTGTCGGGCAGGTGACGCGGCTGCCTCTGTCATCGTCGGGGAGGTGGCGCTGCGGCTGCCTCTGTCGTCGTCGGGGAGGTGGCGCTGCGGCTGCCTCTGTCGTCGTCGGGGAGGTGGCGCTTCGGCTGCCTCTGTCGTCGTCGGGGACGTGGCGCTGCGGCCGCCGCTGTCGCCGTCGGGGGGGTGGCGCTGCGGCTGCCTCTGTCGTCGTCGGGGAGGTGGCGCTGCGGCTTCCTCTGTCGTCGTCGGGGAGGTGGCGCTGCGGCTGCCTCTGTCGTCGTCGGGGAGGTGGCGCTGCCTCTGTCGTCGTCGGGGAGGTGGCGCTGCGGCTGCCTCTGTCGTCGTCGGGGAGGTGGCGCTGCGGCTGCCTCTGTCGTCGTCGGGGAGGTGGCGCTGCGGCTGCCTCTGTCGTCGTCGGGGAGGTGGCGCTGCGGCTGCCTCTGTCGTCGTCGGGGAGGTGGCGCTGCGGCTGCCTCTGTCGTCGTCGGGGAGGTGACTCTGCGGCTGCCTCTGTCGTCGTCGGGGAGGTGACGCTGCGGCTGCCTCTGTCGTCGGGTAGGTGGCGCTGCTGCCGCCGCCTCTGTCGTCTTGGGGCGATGCTGCGGCTGCATCTGTCGTCGTCGGGGAGGTGGCGCTGCTGCCGCCTCTGTCGTCGTGGGGGAGACGCTGCGGCTGCCTCTGTCGTCGTCGGGGAGGTGACGCTGCGGCTGCCTCTGTCGTCGTCGGGGAGGTGGCGCTGCGGCTGCCTCTGTCGTCGTCGGGGAGGTGGCGCTGCGGCTGCCTCTGTCGTCGTCGGGGAGGTGGCGCTGCGGCTGCCTCTGTCGTCGTCGGGGAGGTGACGCTGCGGCTGTGGCTGCCTCTGCCGTCGTCGGGGAGGTGACGCTGCGGCTGTGGCTGCCTCTGCCGTCGTCGGGGAGGTGACGCTGCGGCTGTGGCTGCCTCTGTCGTCGTCGGGGAGGTGACGCTGTGGCTGCCTCTGTCGTCGTCGGGGAGGTGGCGCTGCGGCTGCCTCTGTCGTTGTCGGGGAGGTGCCTCTGCTGCTGCCTCTGTCGTCGTCGGGGAGGTGACGCTGCGGCTGTATCTGTCGTCGGGGAGGTGGCGCTGCTGCCGCCTCTGTCGTCGTGGGGGAAACGCTGCGGCTGCCTCTGTCGTCGTCGGGGAGGTGGCGCTGCGGCTGCCTCTGTCGTCGTCGGGGAGGTGACTCTGCGGCTGCCGCTGTCGTCGGGGAGGTGACTCTGCGGCTGCCGCTGTCGTCAGGGAGGTGACGCTGCGGCTGTATCTGTCGTCGGGGAGGTGACGCTGCGGCTGTATCTGTCGTCGGGGAGGTGACGCTGCGGCTGTATCTGTCGTCGGGGAGGTGGCGCTGCGGCTGCCTCTGTCGTCGGGGTGGCGCTGCGGCTGCCTCTGTCGTCGGGGTGGCGCTGCGGCTGCCTCTGTCGTCGGGGTGGCGCTGCGGCTGCCTCTGTCGTCGTCGGGGTGGCGCTGCGGCTGCCTCTGTCGTCGTCGGGGAGGTGACTCTGCGGCTGCCGCTGTCGTCGTCGTGGAGGTGACGCTGCGGCTGTATCTGTCGGGGTGGCGCTGCGGCTGCCTCTGTCGTCGTCGGGGAGGTGGGGCTGCGGCTGCCTCTGTCGTCGGGGAGGTGGGGCTGCGGCTGCCTCTGTCGTCGGGGAGCTGACGCTGCGGCTGCCTCTGTCGTCGTCGGGGTGGCGCTGCGGCTGCCTCTGTCGTCGTCGGGGTGGCGCTGCGGCTGCCTCTGTCGTCGTCGGGGAGGTGGCGCTGATGCTGCCTCTGTCGTCGTCGGGGAGGTGGCGCTGCGGCTGCCTCTGTCGTCGGGGTGCAGTCTGTTGGGGACGGGGGGCTCATCGTTATCACTTATAATCCCCCCCCCCCCCCCCCCCCCCGGGTGCACACGCAGGGGATATTATAACTCTAGTGAATGTTAACGTTCTTAACCCTTCATTGGCAGAGCAGCTGCTCATGTCCCCTATAGGAAATGAGAATTGATTGTAGATGGAAGGAGCATTGCCCTCCAGCAGCACAGAGTATTTCAGGATTACATCTTCTCTCTCTCTCTTTCCCTGTGCAGTACGGCAGTGAACGCCGTGGCCTGGTCCGTGTCCGGGGACTATGTGCTCAGTGTGGACCGGGGGAAGAAGGCCGTCCTGTGGAGCGAGTACTGACAAGGGAATGGCGGAGTCAAGACGTGACGCCCGGAGCCTCCGACTGCTGCAGCACAAAACCTGCCGCCGGCCGCCCACTGACAGCCACTATTCCTGGGAAAAGGGAAGCGCCGTGGACAAACGCACAATGTAGCAGAGCTGAATTTATTGAGCTGTTTTATATAATATATACTGTAATAAATCTGATTTTAACACTAAGTACAGATCATGTTACATAGGACTGCCAGAAACACATACTACAGCACTAACAGGATAATACATCTGAATACAGATAATGTAGAGCTGCAGTCCTATGTAACACTATAGATAAAACAGTGATACCTCTCTGCCTACAGATAATGTAGGAGATGTCACCTGCAGTCCTATGTAACACCACAGATAACACATTGATAACTCTCTGAGTACAGATAATCTAGGAGATGTCACCTGCAGTCCTATGTAACAGCCCAGATAACAGTGATACCTCTCTGCCTACAGATAATGTAGTACATGTCACTTGCAGTCCTATGTAACACCACAGATAACACAGTGATACCTCTCTGCCTACAGATAATGTAGGAGATGTCACCTGCAGTCCTATGTAACACCACAGATAACACAGTGATATCTCTCTGAGTACAGATAATGTAGTAGATGTCACCTGCAGTCCTATGTAACACCACAGATAACACAGTGATACCTCTCTGAGTACAGATAATGTAGTAGATGTCACCTGCAGTCCTATGTAACACCACAGATGACACATGGTGACAAACTCAGCTCTGCTACATCAGTACAATTAGGAAGTTTATGTCCTTATCCTCACAGATGAGTCCGGTGGGTGTGACCCCCCCCCCACCCCCCCCATGACTCTGGACGCCCCCCCATTCCCCCCCCCCCCCCCAGGTATCTGCACTTTATCATGAATATAAAGCTCTTATTTGTATTACTGTCTCTTCTCTGTCTCGATTGGTGCTGACAACCTCCCGGGGTTACTCTAGTCACATCTAAAGCTGCATTCCCAGTTCTAGTAGTTTCCTGCTGGTTCTCCGGGGAGCCTGCACTCTGCTGTAATTCCTCTTGGGAGACGTAGTGTTAAGGGTCCATTCACACGGACCGCACATCACCGGCACTAATAGAATATGCCTATTCTTGTCCGCTATTGTCCCGTTCCGGGATTGGAATTGCGGACCCGCAAAATGCGGAATGAAATTGCGGACGTGTGAATGGGGCCTAATAAGTATGTCCCATTACGTAGTGAAGCCTCATGCAGTGCATCGTGGGAGCTTGCACAGCAGGTGTGTGGACGCAGCTCTGGCTGTGACTGGAGAATACCAGCTGATGTAACAGGAGACTCATTCCTGTGATGGGGTCGGTGATTTGGAGCGCGTTCCTGTAGATCCGTCTCTCATCATAGTAATGTGTCCTGTTATATAAGAGTAAAGCCGCTTACCCCCCGCCCCGCAGATGGAGCAGGTTTTAGTTTCCATCACGTTTAACAGGTAACATCATTATATGATTGACCCCCCCCCCCCCCCGCTCTGTTCCCGCACGGGGGGGGGGGGGGGGGGGGGTCAGTCTTCTCTTCTCCAGAATGTTCCCTGGATCTCTCCGTTACTAATATAACGTCACAATGTAACTGACGACGCACAGACCGCTGTACCGGTCATGCTATGAATGATCGTCCAGAGCGCAAGGAGAAAAAGTAAGTGAACCCCATGACTGTAATAACCCATGGAGCCCCGTTATTAGTAATCGCCTCCACCATGTGCTGAGGTGGAACGTTGGACCAGTCCTCCCTGCAGATGTCTTTCAGTTCATCACTATGTCTGGGGTGCCTTGCGTGCACAGCGCTCTTCAGGTCATGTAGCGGCCTCTGCCTAGGACTCTGACTCGGCGGACTCCTTAGAAGTCATCGTTCGCAAGGTGTCTAGGCCATGAGCCAGCGAAGCAGCTCCAACCCATGACCCCCCCCCTTCCCCCTCAAATCACAACGTCTCCTCCACTAGCCATGTAGAGAAATGAAGAAGGGCGGCACGCACCAGTGCACGAACTTATGATTGTTGCTTTATTCAGTCAGTTTTTATTGGTGGCATCGGGCAGGAGGCCAACATCTTCACACAGGTAAGACGGCTGTGTTACCTGTGTGAAGCTGTTGGCGTCCTGCCCGATGCCGCCTATTGCAACTGACTGAATAAAGCCCCAATCATAGGTTCGTACACTGGTGAGTGCCGCCCTTCTTCATTTCTCTACATGTTTATATCTGTATCACCGCACTCTATTAGGGCTGAGCACCACCGATAGTGTCTCAGAATTAGGAGGCTGAGCTGTGGTCGATTCCTATACTCCGGGGTTTAGCTGAGGATTGTGAGTGCCGCTTCACATCTTATTGTTGGAGTCTCCTCCACTGGCCCCAAACCATGATGCTCCGACCAACACCCTCAACCCATGATGTCCCCTCCACCAGTCCGACATGATGGTCTTCTCCACCAACCCAAAATCACAACACTACCAGTCACATACCATGATGCTCCCTCCACCAGCCCCAAATCATAATGCCCCCTTCACCAGCTTCAAACCATGATGCCCCCTCCAACACCCATGGTCTCCTCTGCCAGTCCCACATCATGATGCCCCCTCCAACACCCATGGCATCCTCCGCCAGTCGCACATCATGATGCCCCCTCCAACACCCATGGTCTCATCCACCAGTCCCACACCATGATGCCTCTTCCAACACCCATGGTCTCCTCCGCCAGTCCCACACCATGATGCCCCCTCCAACACCCATAGTCTCCTCCACCAGTCCCACACCATGATGCCCCCTCCAACACCCATGGTCTCCTCCACCAGTCCTACACCATGATGCCACCTCCAACACCCATGGTCTCCTTCACCAGTCCCACACCATGATGCCCCCTCCAACGCCCATGGTCTCCTTCACCAGTCCCACACCATGATGCCCACTCCACCAGCCACACCTACCATGAACAGATTTGCCAGTAACCAGGCCTTGTGTGCCTTTAATTGGCAGAGCACCTGTGAAGCCCACACTCTCTCTCGTCGCTGAAGCAATATATTACGGCTTCCTGAAGAGGCTCTCATTTAAAGGGATATTCCAGCCTTTGCCCAGGGTGGGTAGGGGTCTGCTCCAGTCAGACTCCTTAGTGGTATCACTGGGGGGATTGGGGTCCCCTTATTCTAGTAATCAAACCAACCCCCACCTTTAAGGAACACATCAGGTGAACTTTCACACAGGGGCGGAGAATTCACTATTGGTTGTCAAGCTCTGCCCCATCTGGTCCAGTTCTAGGGAGAACACACTGTTTTGTCTGAAGCGTTCCTTTAAGGCAGGCATCCTCAAACTGCGGCCCTCCAGCTGTTGTAAAACTACAACTCCCACAATGTGCTGCTGTAGGCTGATTGATACCTGTAGGCTGTTCGGGCATGCTGGGAGTTGTAGTTTTGCAACAGCTGGAGGGCCGCAGTTTGAGGATGCCTGCTTTAAGGGATCATCTCCTGGCTTCATAAGGGACAGGTCGGCTGTGGTGATTTCTAGACTGTTCCAATCCGTGGAACGCTGGGTGGGTGCCTGACCAACACAGTGAGTGGAAGGAGGGCCTAGGACTTTGACTTGGCGGACTCCTTAGAATTAATCGTTCATAAGGTGTCCAGGCCATGAGCCAGCGAAGCAGCTCCAACCCATGACCGCCCCTCAAATCACAACGTCTCCTCCACTAGCCCCAAACCATGATGCCCCGACCAACACCCTCAACCCATGATGTCCCCTCCACCAGTCCGACATGATGGTCTTCTCCACCAACCCAAAATCACAACACTACCAGTCACATACCATGATGCTCCCTCCACCAGCCCCAAATCATAATGCCCCCTTCACCAGCTTCAAACCATGATGCCCCCTCCAACACCCATGGTCTCCTCTGCTAGTCCCACACCATGATGCCCCTTCCAACACCCATGGTCTCCTCTGCCAGTCCCACATCATGATGCCCCCTCCAACACCCATGGCATCCTCCGCCAGTCGCACATCATGATGCCCCCTCCAACACCCATGGTCTCATCCACCAGTCCCACACCATGATGCCTCTTCCAACACCCATGGTCTCCTCCGCCAGTCCCACACCATGATGCCCCCTCCAACACCCATAGTCTCCTCCACCAGTCCCACACCATGATGCCCCCTCCAACACCCATGGTCTCCTCCACCAGTCCTACACCATGATGCCCCCTCCAACACCCATGGTCTCCTTCACCAGTCCCACACCATGATGCCCCCTCCAACGCCCATGGTCTCCTTCACCAGTCCCACACCATGATGCCCACTCCACCAGCCACACCTACCATGAACAGATTTGCCAGTAACCAGGCCTTGTGTGCCTTTAATTGGCAGAGCACCTGTGAAGCCCACACTCTCTCTCATCGCTGAAGCAATATATTACAGCTTCCTAAAGAGGCTCTCATTTAAAGGGATATTCCAGCCTTTGCCCAGGGTGGGTAGGGGTCTGCTCCAGTCAGACTCCTTAGTGGTATCACTGGGGGGATTGGGGTCCCCTTATTCTAGTAATCAAACCAACCCCCACCTTTAAGGAACACATCAGGTGAACTTTCACACAGGGGCGGAGAATTCACTATTGGTTGTCAAGCTCTGCCCCATCTGGTCCAGTTCTAGGGAGAACACACTGTTTTGTCTGAAGCGTTCCTTTAAGGCAGGCATCCTCAAACTGCGGCCCTCCAGCTGTTGTAAAACTACAACTCCCACAATGTGCTGCTGTAGGCTGATTGATACCTGTAGGCTGTTCGGGCATGCTGGGAGTTGTAGTTTTGCAACAGCTGGAGGGCCGCAGTTTGAGGATGCCTGCTTTAAGGGATCATCTCCTGGCTTCATAAGGGACAGGTCGGCTGTGGTGATTTCTAGACTGTTCCAATCCGTGGAACGCTGGGTGGGTGCCTGACCAACACAGTGAGTGGAAGGAGGGCCTAGGACTTTGACTTGGCGGACTCCTTAGAATTAATCGTTCATAAGGTGTCCAGGCCATGAGCCAGCGAAGCAGCTCCAACCCATGACCGCCCCTCAAATCACAACGTCTCCTCCACTAGCCCCAAACCATGATGCCCCGACCAACACCCTCAACCCATGATGTCCCCTCCACCAGTCTGACATGATGGTCTTCTCCACCAACCCAAAATCACAACACCTCTACTAGTCCCACACTATGATGCCCCCTCCACCAGCCCCAAATCATAATGCCCCCTTCACCAGCTTCACACCATGATGCCCCCTCCAACACCCATGGTCTCCTCCACCAGTCCCCACACCATGATGCTCCCTCCAACACCCATGGTCTCCTCCACCAGTCCCACACCATGATGCCCCCTCCAACACCCATGGTCTCCTCCACAAGTCCCACACCATAATGTCCCCTGCAACACCCATGGCCTCCTCCGCCAGTCCCACATCATGATGCCCCCTCCAACACCCATGGTCTTCTCCACCAGTCCCACACCATGATGCCCCCTACAACACCCATGGTCTCCTCCACCAGTCCCACACCATGATGCCCCCTCTAACACCTATGGTCTCCACCAGTCTCACACCATGATGCCCCCTCCAACGCCCATGGTCTCCTTCACCAGTCCCACACCATGATGCCCACTCCACCAGCCACACCTACCATGAACAGATTTGCCAGTAACCAGGCCTTGTGTGCCTTTAATTGGCAGAGCACCTGTGAAGCCCACACTGTCTCTCTCATCGCTGAAGCAATATATTACAGCTTCCTGAAGAGGCTCTCATTTAAAGGGATATTCCAGCCTTTGCCCAGGGTGGGTAGGGGTCTGCTCCAGTCAGACTCCTTAGTGGTATCACTGGGGGATTGGGGTCCCCTTATTCTAGTAATCAAACCAACCCCCACCTTTAAGGAACACATCAGGTGAACTTTCACACAGGGGCGGAGAATTCACTATTGGTTGTCAAGCTCTGCCCCATCTGGTCCAGTTCTAGGGAGAACACACTGTTTTGTCTGAAGCGTTCCTTTAAGGCAGGCATCCTCAAACTGCGGCCCTCCAGCTGTTGTAAAACTACAACTCCCACAATGCGCTGCTGTAGGCTGATTGATACCTGTAGGCTGTTCGGGCATGCTGGGAGTTGTAGTTTTGCAACAGCTGGAGGGCCGCAGTTTGAGGATGCCTGCTTTAAGGGATCATCTCCTGGCTTCATAAGGGACAGGTCGGCTGTGGTGATTTCTAGACTGTTCCAATCCGTGGAAAGCTGGGTGGGTGCCTGACCAACACAGTGAGTGGAAGGAGGGCCTAGGACTTTGACTTGGCGGACTCCTTAGAATTCATCGTTCATAAGGTGTCCAGGCCATGAGCCAGCGAAGCAGCTCCAACCCATGACCGCCCCTCAAATCACAACGTCTCCTCCACTAGCCCCAAACCATGATGCCCCGACCAACACCCTCAACCCATGATGTCCCCTCCACCAGTCTGACATGATGGTCTTCTCCACCAACCCAAAATCACAACACCTCTACTAGTCCCACACTATGATGCCCCCTCCACCAGCCCCAAATCATAATGCCCCCTTCACCAGCTTCACACCATGATGCCCCCTCCAACACCCATGGTCTCCTCCACCAGTCCCACACCATGATGCTCCCTCCAACACCCATGGTCTCCTCCACCAGTCCCACACCATGATGCCCCCTCCAACACCCATGGTCTCCTCCACAAGTCCCACACCATAATGTCCCCTGCAACACCCATGGTCTCCTCCGCCAGTCCCACATCATGATGCCCCCTCCAACACCCATGGTCTTCTCCACCAGTCCCACACCATGATGCCCCCTACAACACCCATGGTCTCCTCCACCAGTCCCACACCATGATGCCCCCTCTAACACCTATGGTCTCCACCAGTCTCACACCATGATGCCCCCTCCAACACCCATGGTCTCCTCCACCAGTCCCACACCATGATGCCCACTCCAACACCCATGGTCTCCTCCAACAGTCCCACACTATGATGCCCCCTCCAACACCCATGGTCTCCTCCACCAGTCCCACACCATGATGCCCCCTCCAACACCCATGGTCTCCTCCACCAGTCCCACACCATGATCCCCCCTCCAACACCCATGGTCTCCTCCACCAGTCCCACACCATGATGCCCCCTCCAACACCCATGGTCTCCTCCACCAGTCCCAAACCATGATGCCCCCTCCAACACCCATGGTCTCCTCCACCAGTCCCAAACCATGATGCCCCCTCACACACCCATGGTCTCCTTCACCAGTCCCACACCATGATTGCCCCTCCAACACCCATGGTCTCCTCCACCAGTCCCACACCATGATGCCCCCTCTAACACCTATGGTCTCCTCCACCAGTCTCACACCATGATGCCCCCTCCAACACCCATGGTCTCCTCCACCAGTCCCACACCATGATGCCCACTCCAACACCCATGGTCTCCTCCAACAGTCCCACACTATGATGCCCCCTCCAACACCCATGGTCTCCTCCACCAGTCCCACACCATGATGCCCACTCCAACACCCATGGTCTCCTCCAACAGTCCCACACTATGATGCCCCCTCCAACACCCATGGTGTCCTCCACCAGTCCCACACCATGATGCCCCCTCCAACACCCATGGTCTCCTCCACCAGTCCCACACCATGATGCCCCCCTCCAACACCCAGGGTCTCCTCCACCAGTCCCACACCATGATGCCCCCTCCAACACCCATGGTCTCCTCCACCAGTCCCGCATCATGATGCCCCCTCCAACACCCCATGGTCTCCTCCACCAGTCCCACACCATGATCCCCCCTCCAACACCCATTGGTCTCCTCCACCAGTCCCACACCATGATGCCCCCTCCAACACCCATGGTCTCCTCCACCAGTCCCAAACCATGATGCCCCCTCCAACACCCATGGTCTCCTCCACCAGTCCCAAACCATGATGCCCCCCTCACAAACCCATGGTCTCCTTCACCAGTCCCACACCATGATGCCCCTCCAACACCCATGGTCTCCTCCACCAGTCCCACACCATGATGCCCCCTCTAACACCTATGGTCTCCTCCACCAGTCTCACACCATTGATGCCCCCTCCAACACCCATGGTCTCCTCCACCAGTCCCACACCATGTTGCCCACTCCAACACCCATGGTCTCCTCCAACAGTCCCACACTATGATGCCCCCTCCAACACCCATGGTCTCCTCCACCAGTCCCACACCATGATGCCTCTTCCAACACCCATGGTCTCCTCCGTCAGTCCCACACCATGATGCCCCCTCCAACACCTATAGTCTCCTCAACCAGTCCCACACCATGATGCCCCCTCCAACACCCCATGGTCTCCTACACCAGTCCCACACCATGATGCCCCCTCCAACGCCCATAGTCTCCTCCACCAGTCCCACACCATGATGCCCCCTCCAACACCCATGGTCTCCTCCACCAGTCCATACCATGACGCCCCTACAACACACATGGTCTCCTTCACCAGTCCCACACCATGATGCCCACTCCACTAGCCACACCTACCATGAACAGATATGCCAGTAACCAGGCCTTGTGTGTCTTAATGGGCAGAGCACCTGTGAAGCCCACACTGTCTCTCTCATCACTGGGCTGAAGCAATATACAACAGCATCCTGAAGAGGCTCTCATTTAAAGGGATATTCCAGCCTTTGCCCAGGGTGGGTAGGGTCCGCTCCAGTCAGACTCCTTAGTGGTATCACTGGGGGATTGGGGTCCCCTATTCTAGTAATTGAGCCAACCCCCACCTTTAAGGAACACATCAGGTGAACTTTCACACCAGGGGCGGAGAATTCACTATTAGTTGTCAAGCTCCGTCCCATCTGGTCCAGTTTAGGGAGAACACTCTGTTTTGTCTGAAGCGTTCCTTTAAGGGATCATCCTCACTGGCTTCATAAGGGACAGGTCGGCTGTGGTGATTTCTAGACTGGTTCCGATCCATGGAAAGCTGGGTGGGCACCGCACAACACAGTGAGTGGAAGGAGGGCGAGGGCATGGGAAAGGTTAAGTGGAAACCTGTCAGTTCAGTCCAGGTTCACGATCAGAGCAGAACCCGAATGTTCAACGGTGTCCGGGAGCCGCTGATCTCCTATTCTGGGCTCCCAACCTCCTCAGTTTTTCCTTATACTCTAGTCCCATCCAGTCCCTGCGGCTGGACTCCACCAGTCGCAACTCATGGTTATAGCTGCTAAACGTACCCCTTTAATACTCAGATTTCGTACGGCTGCAGCTGGGGTTGTAACCCAGCTTCCCCCGCACTCCCTGCAGTATGGAGACCATGACGAGATCTGAGGCTGACATCACTTTCTTCCATGGATCTATAGTTTCCATGCTGGAGGCAGAGGCGCCGGGGGTCTCCTGGTGACCATCACCACTCACAATTGTCCGCCTCCACCTCAGCCCAGACGAGGGCCCATTACAGGCAAGGGCCAATTAGCTGGATGAGCAGCAGATGGGGCCCTTTACTCTCTAGGGCCCCATAATGTGGACATTTACATCCAGGCTCCGCAGATAATGGCTGAATGGGTTAATGGCCCAGAACTGATGTCTACTGACTGTGTCCTATTGACAGAGAAATCTCCACTTCCTTCTTTCCATTCTATCTATTATCTATCTCTATTATCTATCTATCTATCTATCTATCTATCTATCTATCTATCTATCTATCTATCTATTATTATCTATCTATTATACTATCATTATCTATCTATCTATCTATATTATCTATCATCTACTATCTATCTATCTATCTATTACTATATCTATCTATCTATCTATCTACCTACTATCTATTATCTATCTATTATCTATCTATTATCTATCTCCTATCTATCTATCTCCTATCTATCTATCTATTATCTATCTATCTATTATCTATCTATCTATTATCTATCTATCTATCTATCTATCTATCTATCTATCTATCGCATTTTCTCCTGCTTTCTTCTTACATCAGGTAATACTTCTCGTTCTGCTATTAGATGGGGAAGGTCTGGATAAGATTAATGGCAGCAGAAATTCTCTTCATTCATAAATTATAGATCTGTCTTTCTCCGTATTCCGCCCCCTCACCGCCCTGCGCGCAGATTGCTGGATGGTCTCTGCTGTTATTCCAGGCGAATCTAATAATAATAATTACAGTTTTATCACAGGTCAGACTCCTGCGCCTTCCAGCTGTAGCCTCCCGGCCGGACACGTCTGTCGCTGGTGATTAGAGTTCTCCGGATCATCAGTAAAGATATTTTATAGAAATATGTATCAAAGCTAGATTCCCAAATACTGCCAATCGGCACCAGATTAATCACCGGTGCACAAATAATACCGCCATATACATGTCAAATAATATTCTGATACTATGCCAAACGTTCTACCATACAGCAGTCAAATATTGCCATATATCGTGTTTAACTACCACCATACTATTCCAATTATCGTCTCCACGCTCCAGGAGTTTCCATCATAACGTGCTCACGTGCTGCAATGTTCAGTAATTATTACAATACAATGCTTAAAATGATACTGCTATGCTGTGCCCAATGTCCTAGGATCCACAGGTGTAGTCATGCGGTTCTAAAGTAATATCAGCCTACAATGCTCTACTGTGCCTCAATACTGCCATACTACATACTCCTAGCCGAATAATGTGACCACAGTAATACTGCCATCTCCAAGCCCGAATAATGTGACCACAGTAATACTGCCATCTCCAAGCCCGAGTAATGTGACCACAGTAATACTGCCATCTCCAAGCCTGAGTAATGTGACCACAGTAATACTGCCATCTCCAAGCCTGAATAATGTGACCACAGTAATACTGCCATCTCCAAGCCCGAATAATGTGACCACAGTAATACTGCCATCTCCAAGCCCAAATAATGTGACCACAGTAATACTGCCATCTCCAAGCCCAAATAATGTGACCACAGTAATACTGCCATCTCCAAGCCCAAATAATGTGACCACAGTAATACTGCCATCTCCAAGCCCGAATAATGTGACCACAGTAATACTGCCATCTCCAAGCCCAAATAATGTGACCACAGTAATACTGCCATCTCCAAGCCCAAATAATGTGACCACAGTAATACTGCCATCTCCAAGACCGAATAATGTGACCACAGTAATACTGCCATCTCCAAGCCCGAATAATGTGACCACAGTAATACTGCCATCTCCAAGCCCGAATAATGTGACCACAGTAATACTGCCATCTCCAAGCCCGAATAATGTGACCACAGTAATACTGCCATCTCCAAGCCTGAATAATGTGACCACAGTAATACTGCCATCTCCAAGCCCGAATAATGTGACCACAGTAATACTGCCATCTCCAAGCCCAAATAATGTGACCACAGTAATACTGCCATCTCCAAGCCCAAATAATGTGACCACAGTAATACTGCCATCTCCAAGACCGAATAATGTGACCACAGTAATACTGCCATCTCCAAGCCCGAATAATGTGACCACAGTAATACTGCCATCTCCAAGCCCGAATAATGTGACCACAGTAATACTGCCATCTCCAAGCCCGAATAATGTGAGTCACATTATTCGGGCTTGGAGATGGCAGTATTACTGTGGTCATTATTCAGGCTTGGAGATGGCAGTATTACTGTGGTCACATTATTCGGGCTTGGAGATGGCAGTATTACTGTGGTCACATTATTCGGGCTTGGAGATGGCAGTATTACTGTGGTCACATTATTCGGGCTTGGAGATGGCAGTATTACTGTGGTCACATTATTCGGTCTTGGAGATGGCAGTATTACTGTGGTCACATTATTTGGGCTTGGAGATGGCAGTATTACTGTGGTCACATTATTTGGGCTTGGAGATGGCAGTATTACTGTGGTCACATTATTCGGGCTTGGAGATGGCAGTATTACTGTGGTCACATTATTTGGGCTTGGAGATGGCAGTATTACTGTGGTCACATTATTTGGGCTTGGAGATGGCAGTATTACTGTGTCACATATTTGGGCTTGGAGATGGCAGTATTACTGTGGTCACATTATTCGGGCTTGGAGATGGCAGTATTACTGTGGTCACATTATTCAGGCTGGAGATGGCAGTATTACTGTGGTCACATACTCCGGCTGGAGATGGCAGTATACTGTGGTCACATTACTCGGGCTTGGAGATGGCAGTATTACTGTGGGTCACATTATTCGGGCTTGGGATGGCAGTATTACTGGGGTCACATTATCGGGCTAGGAGTATGTAGTATGGCAGTATTGAGGCACAGTAGAGCATTGTAGGCTGATATTCTTTGAGAACAGCATGACTACCCCTGTGGATCCTAGGACATTGGGCAGCCTGAATAATGTGACCCACAGTATACTGCCATCTCCAAGCCCGAAATAATGTGGACCACAGTAATCCGCCATCTCCAAGCCCGAAGTAATGTTGACCACAGTAAATCCTGCCATCCTCCAAGCCCGAATAATGTTGACCACAGGTTACTACTTGCCATCTCCAAGCCTGAATAATGTGACCACAGTAATACTGCCATCTCCAAGCCCGAATAATGTGACCACAGTAATACTGCCATCTCCAAGCCCAAATAATGTGACCACAGTAATACTGCCATCTCCAAGCCAAATAATGTGACCACAGTAATACTGCCATCTCCAAGACCGAATAATGTGACCACAGTAATACTGCCATCTCCAAGCCCGAATAATGTGACCACAGTAATACTGCCATCTCCAAGCCCGAATAATGTGACCACAGTAATACTGCCATCTCCAAGCCCGAATAATGTGAGTCACATTATTCGGGCTTGGAGATGGCAGTATTACTGTGGTCACATTATTCAGGCTTGGAGATGGCAGTATTACTGTGGTCCATTATGTGACCACAGTAATACTGCCATCTCCAAGCCTGAATAATGTGACCACAGTAATACTGCCATCTCCAAGCCCGAATAATGTGACCACAGTAATACTGCCATCTCCAAGCCCAAATAATGTGACCACAGTAATACTGCCATCTCCAAGCCCAAATAATGTGACCACAGTAATACTGCCATCTCCAAGACTGAATAATGTGACCACTGTAATACTGCCATACAGTGAATTATTGCAGTAGCCAAAATGCTTGGTACTGACAGTCGAAACGGGAGGACAATGTAATTAATGACCAAATTATTTAATAGGAAATGCATGAATGAGGAAGATTGTCCCAAAAATGTGAAATTGGGGTTCATGCGGTATGTCCTCGCCATCTCTATGGCCTCCAACATCATCATCCCTCTTTCCTTATCATCAGATCTACGTGGTGCCCGTTTATTGCTGGATTCTCCAATAGTGGGGAAGGTGACTCTGGTCATAATTTATAAATACTCCTCCCCCAAGGGCCATCTTGGACTTTTCCTGTTAGTGGGGTGATCTGTCTGTAGAAGTACAAGATCTTTGAACTGGACATCTGCTAGGGATGTTGGCCATCGGTGGTCCCCTCCTGGTCTTATGTCATCAGGTTGGTCTGTTTTTCAGAGGTTGATTCTTCATCTATGCCTTCCACCTCCAGCCTTGTTAGGGAGCGGCTTCAGCCTCATTAATATTGATGGCCAATGAGGTATTTGCTTGGAAAGTCATTTCTACCTCATTTCTAGAAGATGAGAGAAGTGAGAATTTCTGAGTCCTCTTTACCCCACTAATGAGAAAAAGGAAATGTTAATTCCAATTACCGCACCTTCTGGGAAGCCGGCTGTTTTCTTACTGTTGACTCCTATGGGATCGATAACACAAAGAACCCGCAAGAATCATCTCAGTGATTAGTAAATTAAAAATTAGTCCATCAAGATGAAATCATAATAAAACTCATCCGGTAGAAACATCATCTAAAACAAAAAGGCTGAACAATCTCAGGAAAAATCCCTCATGAACTACACAGGACATCATGTCATCCTGGCCGGTACCAGGTGTCTGCCATAGATGTATAGGTTTTCACTCTGCTGGTGTAGGCCATAATTTTTAGCCAAGTCCAACCTTCCACTTAAAGACAGCCTGGATGTGAGCACATCTTTGGTATCATCAACTCAATGACATCTTTACATTTATTGAAAGGCAAATGATCGCACCAAAGTTTGAAATGATTGTTCCTGAAGACTACCACTTCATTATCAACTAAGGTACAATAGTCTCCATGACGTTGATGTTATGAGTCCCAGGCAAGAGATCATGGTCATGCCAAATTGTTCCTGGCCACCATCTCTTGTCTCTTATGATTAACATTGAAGTGTTCCTCACAACTATCTTCTACCTACTGTCCTTGGCTTTGAATTATTCCTGGTTTGGTGTTTGGGACCTCTCACTTGAATTTATTCTTGACTACAGTTTCCTCAACATCAACATTGACCCTAGCTTCTTCTTTGTCAAATTCTCCTACATGGAACCAAGTGCATTGATAATCTTTTCCTTGTAACTCTACATCTTGTCTAGGTCTTGGCTATGAACTCCTGCATACTTAGACCTTGGATTGCTCTTGACTAATCTCCTCTCGTAAACATTGAGCTTAGCATCATCATCATCATCATCCCTTACTTGGGACCATGTGCAGAGACTTGTTAAAGACTTTAGATCTTAACTAGGTCTTGGCTGTGATCTCTTGCCTGTAGTCAAGAACAGTCCAAGGTCTTAGATCACAATCTTTTTATTGACTATTGTCTTGACCAACTTGCTCTTCACCACAGTCTTTCACACGTGACTCTGGACCTTGACCTAGCTCTTGCCAAGCAGCATCTTTATTTATGACAATTGTCGTTAAGTAAGGATATAATCACGTCTTATATGAACCCTAAAATCTTCTGATGACCATCACCATTGTTTCCAAAATGTAAAAACAATTTAAAGCAATTTTGCAACTTTTATTCTGAACTGTTTATTTATCAACTGTATTGGTTATGGGAACCTTTATGGTTTGTCTTACCAGATTCAAACACAGGACCCCAAGTGCAGTATAAGGTGGGGGATTGGAGGTAGTTCTGTGTTTTGGGTCAAGTTCTCTGGTGAGCAACTCATCCACTGACACC